>NC_045454.1:48800765-48838447 GCF_002776525.5 Piliocolobus tephrosceles
AGGAAGCGTGGACTGGATTGCCGTGGGTGGGGAGGAAGCGTGGACTGGATTGCCGTGGGTGGGGAGGAAGCGTGGACTGGATCGACCCCGCAGTGGGAAGGAAGCGTGGACTGGATCCGCCCCACAGTGGGAAGGAAGCGTGGACTGGATCGTCCTGGGTAGGGAGGAAGCGTGGACTGGATTGCCATGGGTGGGGAGGAAGCATGGACCAGATCAGCTCTGGGTGGGGAGGAAGCGTGGACTGGATCCGCCCTACAGTGGGGAGGAAGCGTGAACAGGAACTGCCCTGGCTGGGGAGGAAGCGTGGACCAGATCAGCCCTGGGTAGGTGAGGCAGTGTGGACCTGATCTGCCTTGCAGTCGGGGAGGCAGTGTGAACTGGATCCGCCCTGGGTGGGGAGGCAGTGTGGACCGGATCCGCCCTGTAGTGGGGGAAGAAGCATGGACCGGATCAGCTGGGGGTGGGGAGGGAGTGTGGACCTGGTGGCCCAGAGGCCGGCCTCCCCTGGATTCTCAGCCTGGGGCTTACGTGGGTGACTGTGATAAACCCTCAGGTTCAGAGGCATGAGTGAGCTGGGATTCCGTTCTGAGCAGAACTTCGTGTCTCCCGACGTTTATTGTTGATTGACTTTGGACTAGCTGCTGGAAATCACCACTGTGACAGGGCTGGGAGCAAAGCAGAGCCACATCCACTCACCTGACCCGACTCACTGGGGGTGAAGGAGCATGGACACGCTTCTTTTGCGCCTGTGTGTGAGCTAATTATGTTTTGTAGAGATGGGGGTCTCACTGTGTTGCCCAGTCTGGACTCGAACTCCTGGCCTCAAGTGATCCTCCCATCTCAGCCTCCCAAAGTGTTTGGATTACAGGCATAAGCCTCTGCACCCAGCCTCCTCTATTTTTTAGTTCACGTTGGAATAACACTAGAGGGATAAAATCTGCATGTTTAAAAAGGAGGCAACTCGGCCAGGCGTGTTGGCTTATGCCTGTAATCCCAGCACTTTGGGAGGTCAAGGCAGGCAGATCACTTGAAGTCAGGAGTTTGAGAACAGCGTGGGAAACTTGGTGAAACCCCATCTGCACTAAAAATATAAAAATTAGCCGGGTGTGGTGGTGCGCGCCTGTAATCCCAGCTACTCGAGAGGCTGAGGCAGGAAAATCACTTGAACTCAGGAGGCAGAGGTTGCAGTGAGCCGAGATCGCACCACTGATCGCACCACTGCACTCCAGCCTGGGCGACAGAGTGAGACTCTGTCTCAAAAATAAACAAACGAATAAATAAATAAAAAAGGAGGCAACACATCCAGATATTCCTGCCGAGTTCCTGGCGCATGGGTACCACTGGATTTGGATGCTGTGGCCGTGGGAGTCCTCCTGCAATAGGAGGTGGAAGTATTACCATCAGCTTGGTGGGTGCAGGCAGAGGGGAAGGAGGAAGGAGCTCCAGGTGCAGGGAGTGTTACAGTAAGGTCGGCGCCAGGGTGGGAGCACAATGTATGCAGGGGACGTCATGTTGCACGCAGCCTGGGCCGGGTGGGCCGAGTCTGAGGGAGCAGAATGTATGCAGGGGACGTCGTGTTGCACGCGGCCTGGGCCTGGTGGGCCGAGTCTGATGAGGACTGCCTCGCTTTCCTCCCACCTCTGCCCTTGGCTGTCAGCGTGAGGCTCCTGCAGCCGCTGTAACAAACCCCACAAGTGAGTGCCCTGGATGACCATGGCTTCCCTCGGGGGTTCCGAGTCTACCGTGGACCCGCAGGGCTGGGCCCTCTTGGAGGCTCCAGCGGGGAATGCGGTTCCCACCTTTCCCAGAGTCTAGAGGCACCCGCTTGGCTCTCGGGGACTCCTTCCTGCCCCTTCACAGCCACAGCGCAGCCTCTTCCAGCCTCTCTCTGATTCTCATCTCACGAGGATGCTACGAGGACACTGGGCGCCGGATTACCCAGGATGCTCTCCCGTCTCCAGATCCTTAACCTCATCCCGTCGGCCGAGCGCCTTCTGCTGTTAGGACGCCGTCTTGGCAGGTCCCTGGGTGAGCACGTGGATGATGTCTTTGAAGGGGCTGTATGTTTAGTTTTCCCCATGATCAGTAGTAATTTGGCACCTCCCCTTGCCCACCTCGAATGTCCCTGGCGTGTGTGCAGAGCATGTCCCTGGTGGCCCGCCATGGGAGTTTTGTTACCAGCACACCCTGACCTGGGTCTCCTGGAGGTGTAGTGAGCACACATTGTTTATCTGTGGCCCTCCATGCTGCTAGGACGTGAGGCCCGGAAGGACAGGCCCATGCCCAGCCCATGGCAGCGACTCCAGCGCTTGGAGCAGGGCTGAAGGGCTTAGGCCTTTTGTGTCTGGCGTGATGTCCTCAAGGTTCCTCTGTGCTGTGGCCTGTGGTGGGGCTTGTTCCTGTTCATGGCTGGCTCGGGCTCCAGCGTGTGGATGGGCCAGCCTGTGTTGACCATGCTTCCGCTGACGGGCGTTTGAGCTGTTTCCACCCTCCGCTGCTGTGGCGGTGCTGCTGTGAGCGTCCCTGTGGAAGTTACTGCGTGGACGTGTGTGTGTGTTTCTCTCGGGGAGATGCCAGGAGTGGAATTGTGGGTTACGTGGAAACTCCCTGTTGAAGCTTCCGAGGGGCCGGGCTGTTTCCACAGCTCCACCCAGACGCGTGCGGCTCCGGCCCCACATCCTCACTCTGGTCTCTTGTCTTGCGAACGTGCGTGTTTCTTTCCCTCTGTACGCTGAGTAGGGAGCTCTTTCGAAGTCAGTGGCGTAGATTTACAAAAATGGTGAAATGAATTCTGCGGTGACTAGTTTGGTCAGGATGGAACTGCACCAAATAAAAAGCAAACCCTCCCTCTGTGCGCACGCCCTTAATCCCCGCTGGGGGACCTGCTGCGGACAGGCTGCTGTGTAGCTCCGTACCTTTCTTTTTTTTTTTGAGATGGAGTCTCGCTCTGTCGCAGGGGCTGGAGTGCAGTGACCGGATCTCAGCTCACTGCAAGCTCCGCCTCCCGGGTTTATGCCATTCTCCTGCCTCTGCTTCCCTAGTAGCTGGGACTACAGGCGCCCGCCACCTCGCCCGGCTAGTTTATTTATTTTTGTTTGTTTGTTTGTTTGTTTTGGAGACAGAGTCTCGCTCTATCGCCCAGGCTGGAGTGCAGTGGCCGGATCTCAGCTCACTGCAAGCTCCGCCTCCCGGGTTTACGCCATTCTCCTGCCTCAGCCTCCCGAGTAGCTGGGACTACAGGCGCCCGCCACCTCGCCCGGCTAGCTTTTTGTATTTTTTTTAGTAGAGACGGGGTTTCACCATGTTAGCCAGGATGGTCTCGATCTCCTGACCTCGTGATCCGCCTGTCTCGGCCTCCCAAAGTGCTGGGATTACAGGCTTGAGCCACCGCGCCCGGCCCCGGCTAGTTTTTTGTGTGTTTTTTTTGTAGAGATGGGGTTTCACCGTGTTAGCCAGAATGGTCTCAATCTCCTGACCTCGTGATCCACCTGTCTCAGCCTCCCAAAGTGCTGGAATTACAGGCTTGAGCCACTGCGTCCAGCCTTTGCTTATTTTTTAATATTTCTTTTTTGTAGAGATGGGGTCTCACTGTATTGCCCAGGCTGGTCTCAAACTCCTAGGCTCAAGCGATCCTCCCTCGTCAGCCTCCCAAAGTGATAGAATTATGGGTGTGAGCCACTGCACCTGGCTCAGTTCTCTATTTTTTAAATTTATTTTTATTTTTTTGAGACAGGGTCTTGCTGTATTGCCCAGGCTGGAGTGCAGTGGCGCGATCTCAGCTCACTGCAACCTCTGCCTCCCAGGTGCAAGCGGTTCTCCTGCCTCAGCCTCCTGAGTAGCTGGGATTACAGGCGCCTGCCACCAAGCCCAGCTGATTTTTTGTATTTTTGGTAGAGACGGAGTTTCACCATGTTGACCAGGCTGGTCTTGAACTCCTGAGCTCAAGTCATCAGCCCACCTGGAACTCCCAAAGTGCTGGGACAACAGGCCTAAGCCACCCTGCCTGGCCCCTCCTCAGTTCCCTCTTTTTTGTTTTTTGTTTTTTTTTTTTTTGAGACGGAGTCTTGCTCTGTCGCCTGGGCTGGAGTGCAGTGGCCGGATCTCAGCTCACTGTAAGCTCCGCCTCCCGGGTTTACGCCATTCTCCTGCCTCAGCCTCCCGAGTAGCTGGGACCACAGGCGCCCGCCACCTCGCCTGGCTAGTTTTTTTGTATTTTTTAGTAGAGACGGGGTTTCACTGTGTTAGCCAGGAGGGTCTCGATCTCCTGACCTTGTGATCCGCCCGTCTTGGCCTCCCAAAGTGCTGGGATTACAGGCTTGAGCCACTGCGCCCAGCCAGTTGCTCTTGATAGGCATTGAACTCTTCATTCTTTCACTTTTCAATAATATGCTGGTGCCATATGGTGAGTGCTGGCTCTGCACTCGCCTCCACACACTTGCTGGGCATAGCGCTGGGATGGGTGGGAACGCTGCGTCTGATGGTGTGGGACTCTGGGGAATTGCTCTCTGAGAAGGCGTAGAGTCTGCTCCCCCGCAGCGGCTGGCTCATGTCCTTCGATGTGCCTGGTGCTGGGCTGCTCCCAGAGGAGCAGGTGGAGGTGGCGGGGAGCCAGCCACCCCCACTCACTCCCTCCCCTTCCTCCAGCGGCCAGTTTGCGATCGTGCGGAAGTGCCGGCAGAAGGGCACGGGCAAGGAGTATGCGGCCAAGTTCATCAAGAAGCGCCGCCTGTCATCCAGCCGGCGCGGGGTGAGCCGGGAGGAGATCGAGCGGGAGGTGAACATCCTGCGGGAGATCCGGCACCCCAACATCATCACCCTGCACGACATCTTCGAGAACAAGACGGATGTGGTCCTCATCCTGGAGCTGGTCTCTGGCGGGGAGCTCTTCGACTTCCTGGCGGAGAAGGAGTCGCTGACGGAGGACGAGGCCACCCAGTTCCTCAAGCAGATCCTGGATGGCGTCCACTACCTGCACTCCAAGCGCATCGCGCACTTTGACCTGAAGGTGAGCCCCGTGGTGCCAGCCAGTGTGGGGGCGGGGAAGAGCCTGGAGGGCACCTCCTGCGTGTGGGGGTGAGGGTGGAGGGAGCTTGGGAGCGTGGGGGTGAGGTTGGGGGAGCGGGGGGGGGGGGTGGGGGGAGCGTGGGGGTGAGGCTGGGGGAGGCCCGTGCTTTCCCGCTGAGCCCCCTCCCGCCCCAGCCGGAAAACATCATGCTGCTGGACAAGAACGTGCCCAACCCGCGCATCAAGCTCATCGACTTCGGCATCGCGCACAAGATCGAGGCGGGGAATGAGTTCAAGAACATCTTCGGCACCCCGGAGTTTGTGGGTGAGGCCCTGCCCAGTGGGCAGCCCAGCCTGGGGAGGGTGGTCTGGGGCTGCCTGCTGGGCATGGGGTGGGTCATGCCCGGCGCCGGCTGCTGTTTCCACAACCCTGAGGCTGCCCCTCTTGGGCCCGGCATTGCAGGAGGTCAGGGCCTCCGTTTGGTGCAGCCCAGGTGTCCTACTGTCAGGCCCTGAGGGCCAGCTCTGCCGCATTCATGCCCCGGGGCTGTGATGTGTGAGAGCCTTGACCCCGTGCCTGTGTCCTGAGCCTCTTCCTTGGCTAGTGTGTCCCCAGCGCCTGATCCACATCTCCCTTTTCTGCAGCCCCAGAGATTGTGAACTATGAGCCGCTGGGCCTGGAGGCGGACATGTGGTGAGTGTGCCACCCCCTCTCCCGGGCCTCCCTGCTGTCCTGGAGCGCAGGCCAGCGCTGCAGCTGGGCATGAAGCGGGGTCTTGCTGCTGTTCGAGTATGGGGGGACCATTGCCCTAGAACAGGGGCTCTGGACGCCCTGGTCCTAGGAGGGTGGGCGGGGCCCCGCACTGGGAGGGTAGGCGGCCCCACACTGCGCTGACCGTTTCCTCTTGTCTGTCCCCAGGAGCATCGGCGTCATCACCTACATCCTGTGAGTACCTGGCGGGGGCCCCTCAGCTGTGCAGCACAGCTGGCGTGGGTCCTGGGCTCTGTGTGTTTCATGCGGACGCCGGGGTTCCCCAGCCTGGCTGTGACCTATCACAGGTGCTCAGGGGATGCCGGGTGAACAGATGAGTGATTCTCTGTGGCTGCTGTTCCAGAGGCTTCTGAAGAGTTCTGAAGGCAGGACACTCACAGAGCCCTGAGCAGGCCCCGGGTTCGGGGGTGTGTATGCTCCTGTCCCTGCGGCTGCTAGGGAGCCTAGCCTTCTTAAAGTGCAAGGAAGGGACCTGGCCCCAGGCTGGGTTTTGACTCCTCCCTGGGCCACACACCGGCCTCCCGTTGTTTACTATTTTTATTTGTTGAGACGGGGTCTTACACTGTTGCCCAGGCTGGAGTGCTGTCCTAGCTCACTGCAGCCTGCACCTCCCAGGTGTAAGCAATCCTCCCACCTCAGCCTCCAGAGTACCTGGGACTACATGTGCACACTACCATGCTCGGCTTTTATTTATTTATTTATTTATTTATTTTAACGGAGTTGTGCTCTTGTTGCCCAGGCTGGAGTGCAATGGTGCGATCTCGGCTGTGGACTGCAACCCCCGCCTCCCGGGTTCAAGTGATTCTCCTGCCTCAGTCTCCCGAGTAGCTGGGGTTACAGGCACACACCACCACACCCAGCTAATTTTTGTATTTTTAGTAGAGACAGGGTTTCACTATGTTGGTCAAGGCTGGTTTTGAACTCCTGACCTCAGGTGATCTGCCCGCCTCAGCCTCCCAAAGTGCTGGGATCACAGGTGTGAGCCACCGTGCCCGGCTGGCTAATTTTTTTTCTTTTTTTTTGGAGACGGAGTTTTGCTCTTGTTGCCCAGCATCAGGCTGGGAGGCAGACACTGTTGGGGCCTCTTGCTGCCGGGCTGTTGACCTTGATCCCTTGGTTAAGGTGGTGTCGGCTTGGGCTCCCCCCTGCAGTTACCTCCTCCCCTCGGCGTTACGAGGACTGGGGTCTTTAGGGTCCTGCGTCTGCACAGATACTTCGAGTCTCCAAGGAGACCCTGCCCGTTCATTGCTGCTGCTGTCAGTGGTGGGGTGTGGGAGTGGATTTTGAATGCCTCTTGGGTGGCGGCTGGGATCGTTGCAGGAAGATTCTAGGGGCTCAGGAGTGTGAGTGGCCCAGGCGCCTGCCGTCAGCCTGTCTTCTGTGCTCTGCCTGTCGTGGGCACGACGGAGTTGGGGGCAGCTGGGGAGGTGGCACAGTCGTGGTGGGAGCCCAGGATCCCACTGAACCCTGTGCCTGTCTCGCAGCCTGAGCGGTGCATCCCCGTTCCTGGGCGAGACCAAGCAGGAGACGCTCACCAACATCTCAGCCGTGAACTATGACTTCGACGAGGAGTACTTCAGCAACACCAGTGAGCTGGCCAAGGACTTCATTCGCCGGCTGCTCGTCAAAGATCCGAAGTACGAGGGGCTGGCAGGGGGCGCGGGGTGGGACATGGGACATGGGCCCACTCCACCCATGGAGGCTCCAGAGGACTCTCCTCCCAGCACCACCTCCCTGTGGCTGGGGATCGGACATTGCTTCCCTCTCGGGCTGGAGAGAGTAAACTGATGGCCCAAGTTGGCCATTGCTATGGTTTTTTCTTGAGACGGAGTCTCGCTCTGTCACCCAGGCTGGAGTGCAGTGGTGTGATCTTGGCTCACTGCAGCCTCTGCCTCCTGGGTTCAGGATATTCTCCCATGTCAGCCTCCTGAGTAGCTGGAATTACAGGCGCCCACCACCACACCTGGCTAATTTTTGTATTTTTAGTAGAGACAAAGCTTCACTGTGTTGCCCAGGCTGGTCTTGAGCTCCTGACCTCCAGTGATTTGCCTGCCTTGGCCTCCCAAAGTGCTGGAATTGCAGGCGTGACACACTATGTGGCTACTTGCCGTGTTTTTAACAAACTTTTAGTTGCCAGTGTGTAAAACAAGGTTCCATGTAAAATTCCAGGTGACTTGTTTTCCTGTAAACAGAATCCCGGCAGTGCTGAGCCCTCACAGGGCCTTCCCGGGCCTCCCCAGACCCCCAGACCTCCCTGGGCGTCCCCAGGCCTCCCCAGACCCCCAGACCTCCCTGGGCCTCCCCGGCCACCCAGCCTCTCTCTCGGGCACCTGGGTTTGCTACTCCAGCCTGAAGTCTCAGCTGTCTCCACCATCCCCCAGAAAACCCCGCGCTGCCTGAAGTCCCCTTGTTCAGCTCCTATGGTTGGCTGAGCAGAGGCTGGGGGTGACTTTAGGGCTTTTGGGGGTCCTGGGAGTCCGTCATCCACGGGAGGACGGGACAGATGGTGCAGGTGTAACTAACCAGGGCAGGGGTCTTCCAGGCGGAGAATGACCATTGCCCAGAGTCTGGAGCATTCCTGGATTAAGGTAAGTTGGGGGGCGGGGGAGTTCCCTGGGCTTCCCGCCTTGGCCGTCTCACTCGGGTCCTGATGGCCTTCAGCATTTAAGGCTCGTGGATGTGACAAACCCCAGTGGCTGGGAAGGGTCCCCAGAGGAGTGGGCCTGGGTGGTGGGGGTCGGGTCCTGGGCGTGGGACATGTGGCACCCGACAGACCTGGTGGCGTCCTGGGCTGGTGTGTGTCCAGCAGGGCTGAGACTCCCAGGGCCAGGGCCGCAACGTTTTTCTTGAGTGAGCACTTTCGGCTTTGCATCGGGCGGGCAGTCTCTGTCACGAGGCGTTGACTCGGCTGCCGGATGAGCCCCGGAACCTCAGTTCACACTGGCAGGTGGGGGCTGGCAGGGCTGGGTGGCATCGCAGGGACCCTGCTCAGGCCTCCCTCCCTCCTAGGCGATCCGGCGGCGGAACGTGCGTGGCGAGGACAGCGGCCGCAAGCCCGAGCGGCGGCGCCTGAAGACCACGCGTCTGAAGGAGTACACCATCAAGTCGCACTCCAGCATGCCGCCCAACAACAGCTACGCCAACTTCGAACGCTTCTCCAAGGTGCTGGAGGAGGTGGCGGCGGCCGAGGAGGGCCTGCGCGAGCTGGAGCGCAGCCGGCGGCTCTGCCACGAGGACGTGGAGGCGCTGGCCGCCATCTACGAGGAGAAGGAGGCCTGGTACCACGAGGAGAGCGACAGCCTGGGCCAGGACCTGCGGCGGCTGCGGCAGGAGCTGCTCAAGACCGAGGCACTCAAGCGGCAGGCGCAGGAGGAGGCCAAGGGCGCGCTGCTGGGGACCAGCGGCCTCAAGCGCCGCTTCAGCCGCCTGGAGAACCGCTACGAGGCGCTGGCCAAGCAGGTGGCCTCGGAGATGCGCTTCGTGCAGGACCTGGTGCGCGCCCTGGAGCAGGAGAAGCTGCAGGGCGTGGAGTGCGGGCTGCGCTAGGCGCACTGGGCTGGGCCAGGCCCCAGGACAGCTGGAGCTCGGCCTTCGGTGGGGGAGCTTCCTGTGGACGCTGCTCCTCCTGTCCCGTTCCAGCCCTTGTGCACCGCCCCCAGGCTGGAGGTGGAGTGGGAGGAGCCAGAGGGCAAGGGTGGGTGTGGGACGGGGCTGCTTCTCTGCACAGCCTCCAAGCCGGCCTTCACCTTCGCTCCTGCATCATCGGTGACGCCGGGACCCTCCAGGCAGTCTGGCCTCTGGCGCTGTGAGGGTTGGGACCCAGGATGGGACTGGCTACGGAGGCAGCCCTGGCCCAGGCCCAGGCCTGGGGGGAGGGTTTGCGGGCAGTTCAGCGGAGTGCTGCCCGTTGCTACCACTGGCCCAGGAGGAGGTCGTGGGACGGGGAGGGTGGGGTGGACGGCGGACAGGCAGTCCCCACGCTTCTGGGTGGCACCGAGCTTGGTGGGGTCTTCTACCATGTGCCCTCCTTGCCGAGGCCCGTTCCCTGGATGTGGGGTCCCCTGCTGTGGACTCCTCCGCCAGCCCCATCCTGGCGCGTGTGCAGGCCTAGACAAGAGCGGCCCTCTGCAGCCAAGAGAAATAAAACACCGGCTTCCAGATACGCAGGGTGTCGTGCGCTTCAGACCTTGGCCCCCGGGGATGTGCCCTCCGAGCCTTTCATGTTTCTGTGTTCTCTGCCTGCTGCTGTGCTCCTCGGGAAGAAGGGGACAAAGTTGGGTGGCCTCGCAGACCCTCACGGTGTCCTGGGAGCTGCCGCATCTTAGTCTCTGGCGCCCCTGGGTGTTTCGATTGCAATGAGATGGAAGCTCCGGGCAGCCAAGGTGGGTCAGTCGTTTCTTGTCCTTTTGCGCCTTACCAGATGCTGCTGCGTCCCACGTGGGAGCCCCTGCCCCGCCTGGAGCCACAGGCCGGTGGCCTTGGAGGAGCAGCGCTCAGCACAGCCGCTGGGTCTCCTACGTGGTTTCAGAGAGGGCCCGACCCTGCTCATCCTTCCTGGAGGAGGCTTTTTTTTTTTTTTTGAGATGGAGTCCTGCCCTGTGGCCCGCTGGAGTGCAGTGGTGCCATCTCGGCTCACTGTAATCTCCGCCTCCTGGACTCAAGTGGGTCTCCTGCCTCAGCCTCCCAAGTGGCTGGGATTACAGGCATTCATCACCACACATGGCTAATTTTTGGTTTTTGATTTTGTTTGAGATGGAGTTTTGCTCTTGTTGCCCAGGCTGGAGTGCAGTGGCACAATCTCGGCTCACTGCAACCTCTGCCTCCCAGGTTCAAGCGGTTCTCCTGCCTCGGCCTCCCGAGCAGCTAGGATTACAGGCATGTGCCACCACGCTGGCTAATTTTGTATTTTTAGTAGAGGCAGGGTTTCACCATGTTGGTCAGGCTAGTCACGAACTCCTGACCTCAGGTGATCTGCCCACCTCGGCCTCCCAAAGTGCTGGGATTACAGGCGTAATTTACCATGCCCAGCCGTAATTTTTGTATTTTTAATAGAGATGGGGTTTCACCTTGTTGGCCAGGCTGGTCTCGAGCTCCTGACCTCAAGTGATCCACCTTCCTTGGGCTCCCAAAGTGCTGGGATTAGAGGCGTGAGTCACTGTATCTAGCCATTTTTTTTAACTTTTTTTTTTTCATTCAGCTATGATTCACATACCCTAAAATCTTCTTTTTAAAGTGTACAATTCAGTGATTTTAGTATATTCACAGAGGCAGGAAAATGTACATCCACACAAAAATTGTATGTGAGCCAGGCCTCGTGGGGCTGCTTGTGGTCCCCACTACTCAGGAGGCTGAGACAGGAGGATCACTTGAGCTCTGGAGGCGAAGGCTGCAGTGAGCTGTGATCCCTCCACTGTACTCCAGCCTCAGTGACAGAGCAACACCTCATCTCATAAAGAAATGCACAGTGCACCAGGCACGGTGGCTGATGCCTGTAATCCCAGCACTTTGGGAGGCTGAGGTGGGCGGATCACGAGGTCAGGAGATGGAGACCATCTTGGCTAACATGGTGAAACCCCATCTGTACTAAAAGTAAAAAAAAAAAAATTAGTCGGACGTGGTGGCGGGCACCTGTAGTCCCAGCTACTCCGGAGGCTGAGGCAGGAGAATGGTATGAACCCGGGAAGCGGAGCTTGCAGTGAGCCGAGATCGTGCCTCTGCACTCCAGACTGGTGACAGAGTGAGACTCCGTCTCAAAAAAATAATAAAATAAAATAAATGCACAGTGTGTCTCCTGGTGCCAGCTGTAAGCATGTTAAGTCAGTGGATCACATGTGCCTTCCTCTTCCTGCCCATCTCATCCGGCCCCGTAGGCAGGAAGGATGCCTTAGAACTCCCAGCGGTCACCTGCCACAGAGCCACTGGGAACTGCAGCCTCCACGGAGGAACCTTGTGGGACACAGCCACCAGGTGGCACTGACGAGGCCGACCGGTCCCTGCAACTGGACTCTGCCTGGGAGGTCCAGGATGATGCTGGGCTGGGCAGCCAAGTGTGGACGGACCAGCCGCGGGATTTAAGTACCCGGGGCTCAGACAGGCGTTTGCACACCCACGTTCACGGCAGCACAACTCGACAGCCAAAGGGTGGAGGGAACCCAGGCGCCCATCCACAGATCAGTGGAGAAGTGGAGGATCCCTTCTGTGATGGAACATGACTCAGCCTGAAAAAAGGGAACCCTGACAAGGGCCACAGCATGGATGCGCCTTGAGGATGTCGCGGTCAACTGAGAAGCCTGGCACAAAAGCACAAACACTGATTCCACTCCTAGGAGGTCCCTAGAGCCGTCAGATTCACAGAGACAAAGTAGGATGGGGGGGTGTCGGGCTGGGGAGGTGGGTGGAGCGTGTTTCTGGGGACAGAGTTTCAGTTTGGGAAGGTGAGAAAGTTCAGGAATGTGGCCCAACTCTGGCTCAGGCCTGTAATCCCAGCACTTTTGGAGACTGAGGCAGGAGGATTGTTGAGTCCAGGAGTTTGAGACAAGTCTGGGCAACACAGTGAGACCCCTGCTTCTATGAAAAATAAGAAAATTAGGCCGGGCGCGGTGGCTCAAGCCTGTAATCCCAGCACTTTGGGAGGCCGAGACGGGAGGATCACGAGGTCAGGAGATCGAGACCATCCTGGCTGACACGGTGAAACCCCGTCTCTACTAAAAAAATACAAAAAACTAGCCGGGCGAGGTGGCGGGCGCCTGTAGTCCCAGCTACGTGGGAGGCTGAGGCAGGAGAATGGCAAAAACCCGGGAGGCGGAGCTTGCAGTGAGCTGAGATCTGGCCACTGCACTCCAGCCTGGGCGACAGAGCTAGACTCCGTCTCAAAAAAAAGAAAAGAAAAGAAGAGGAGCGGAGAAGAGAAGGGGAGAAGAGGAAAAGAGAAGAGTTCCAGGGGTGGCAGGGGACAGAAACTAGCTACTAAAGGAGAAGCAGGACCCTGCCCAGCCCCCTCTGAGGACGGAGAGCTCTGTCTAGGGGACGCACCTGCAGGAGCAGAGGAGGCCGTGGGTCCTCCCGGTTTCCCCAGGCTGAGTAAAGGCAGCACAGGACACAGAACACCCATGTGAGGCCTCATGCCGCAGCCTGGATTTAGTTACACACCGTCTGCAAAATGTGTCCTGGGTGTCAGCACATCCTGGCTGCGCTCCTGGTAAACAGTGCCGCCTCTCTGCCATTTCCCCCTCCCCAGGGGACAGGGGTTCCATCTGCCTCCCAAGACGGTGGTGAGGGCGGAAGGAAGGGGTGCAGCGGGGCCCGGCACCCTCTGGAGGGCCCCCAACTGTGAGTCTTGTTTGATTCTAGGGTCTCCGACGTAGTCATTGCCAAGTCGCATTGGGTGGGGCGAGCGCTGCCCGGCGCCTCCAGGTCAGGGCCCGGAGCAGGTGTTGGGAGGAGGCCTGAGCCCGGCAGAGCCCGCAGCTGCCATGGCCTTGACCATACACGGGCATGAAGCTGCAGTCACTATTAATAACCACAGCGCCTTTGCCCAGGTCCGGGATGACGGCCGCTATAAAGCCAGGCCTGCCAGCCCCAAGCGGCTCCTTCAGCCCCCGAGAACCTTAACCCCCCTGTTGTGAGACAAAAAGAAAAGTAAGTACCAAAACCATCTCTCCCCGCCCCCTGTCCCCCTGGTCAGCCTCGTGCAGAACACGGGCCCCGCTCGGCGGCCAGAAGTCAGACACAGAACAGTGGTGAAACGAGATTCCCCTCAAAGGACGTCCGAAGCACAGATCTGGGGTGGTCCCTACTTCTCCCAGGCGGTTCGGTGGCCTCCAGGACAGCCCAGGCCCGTCCCTGCCTAAGGAGCAGGGAAGATGGCTGTGGGGAGAAGGAGGAGGAGGAGGAGGAGGCAGCGGTGGCAGCAGCTGAGCTGTTTGGAGGCTGGGCCTGCTCACTGCTCCTTATCTAAGAGGGGACAGAGCCGGGGATCCCGCCGCAGGCCGGGCGACCCCAACAATGCATGTGTGTCTTGCGATGATGTGGCCACGGCTGTGGCTCCCTCAGTGGGGAAGGTGAATGGCGAGGACGGAGGTGGGGGCTCCCTTCTTCCGGCCCCGTCCCCACCCCCACCCCTGGCCATCCTGGGGTCTCCTGCCCCTCTCTGGGGTTTCATAGTTTCAGGGACCCTTTAGGGGAGAACTTACAGGCCGTGTCTTCAGTGAGGCCTCTTTGGATTGACTGCACCTCACGGGCTCCCTGCTTGGAGAGCCGCCAGACCCCCACCTTGTCACCCCCACCCCTACCTTGGAGGGGGCTGGGCCCTCGTCCTCCCTGAAGCCCAGCGCTTTCTCCGCCTCGTCGAATGCTGCAGAAGCTTAATGGGGGCAGAGAGGAGACAAGGCCAATTCTCGGGAGCCCGCAGCTCCCCCAGAATGTGCAGGGTGGACCTGCCTGGCCCCTTCAGCCTGCTTCTCCCCCAGGCCCTGGCTGGGCTCCCAGCTGGCCCCAAGGACACCCCCTTAAGGCTCTGGCAGCGGGGAGTCCGGGGCGCCCAAGCTCGGTGGCCTTGGAAGTGACAGCTTTGGCTCCGGTAGGGCCCTGGGGTGGGGGGCGGGGGCGGTGCCAGCAGAGTAACTGCTGATTAAGAGGCCGGCTGACTGCTACTTGATGTGAGTGGCAGATGCTGGGAGTGGGGTAGGGGTGCCTGAAATAGAGTTGGGGGGAGGCCGGCACTGAAGGCGCATCCCCCCACCTTCCAGGACCTCTCTGCTTCCACTGGGGTGGGTCTCAGCCTCTCTCTTCCCATGGCCGGCAGGACTTCTGGGGAAGGGCCCGAGGGCAGAGTCCGAGGCCTGGGCGGTCCCAGGGGAGCGGACAGGGCAGGGCAGTGCATTCCAGTTCTCCATGGAAAGGACTGTCCATCTGTCTGCGCACACACCCTCCAGCGCCTCCCAGACAGGGAGGGGGCTGCAGACTGGCTTCCCAATGACCCAGGTGGTTCATGCCTGTAATCCCAGCACTTTGAGAGGCTGAGGTGGGAGTCTCCCTTGAGCCCAGGAGATAAAATAAAAAAAACTAGCTGGGTGTGGTGGCACGCCCTGTAGTCCCAGCTACTTGGGAGGCTGAAGCAGGAGGCTTGCTTGAGCTCAAGAGGTTGAGGCTGCAGTGAGCCACGATGGTGCCACTGCACTCCAACCTGGGTGACAGAGTGAGACCCTGCCTCAAAAAAAACCCCCCAAAGATTGCCTTCCCAGCTGGAGAAGCCACTGAGTCGGGTACAGCGGGGTCCTGCCTGTCTGCCCCAGACCCCAGGGACCCTGAGACACCCCTCCCCAACCCCTCACAGCGAGAGCCCTCAGAAGCCCCGAACCAAGTACCCCAGTGTGGGCGTGAGCCTCCCACCCTCACACGGGAGCTCAGAAGGCCAGCTTCCAACGAGGTCCTCTGCCCTCTCAGACTCCGTGCGCTGCCTGTCACCCGGGGTCCTGCAGGGGTCAAGGAGGACGGCCCCCAGGCAGGGGACTTTGAACAGAGCTAGGCTTCCCTCAGCCAAGTTCCTCATGCCCCAGGAATGACTTGGCGCAGAGAAGTGTCAGCCACGGGACAGCATGGGGGCCTGTGTGTGAGGCCTGGTGCCCGCCCTGGACTCTCAGTACCTTCCTGGGCCCACGATGGGTACCTCAAGGGAGCAGGGCAGGATTTTTTTTTTTTTTTTTGAGGCAGAGTCTGGCTCTGTTGCCCAGGCTGGAATGCAGCGGTGCGATCTTGGCTCACCACAACCTCTTCCTCCCAAGTTCAAGTGATTGTCCTGCCTCAGCCTCCTGAGTACCTGGGATTACAGACACCCACCACCACGCCCAGCTAATTTTTGTATTTTTAGTAGAGACAGGGTTTCACCATGTTGGCCAGGCTGGTCTCAAACTCCTGACCTCAAGTGATCTGCCCGCCTTGGCCTCCCAAAGTGCTGGGTTGACAGATGTGAGCCACCACGCCCGGCCCAGGGTAGGATTGGAGTCCGTTCTCTGCTGTTAGAATAGTTTTCTTCCCTGGGGCACTGTGTATATTTGGGGTTGGACTGTTCTCTGGGTGGGGCCATCCTGGGCACTGCAGGGGTTGAGCAGCATCCCTGGCCTCCACTCACACCTTCCCAAGGCGTGAGGACCACAAATGTCTCCAGACACCATCCAGTGTCCCCTGGTTGGGGGTGCAGAATCACCCCCAGGTGAGAACCACTGGCCTGAGATTGCTCTTGGCCGGGAGCATTTCAGGAAGGTGAAGGTAAGGATGATTTTAGGTGATACAAGTTCTGTGGCTTTTTGCGTTGTTTTTGAGACAGCGTCTTGCTCTGTCGCCCAGGCGGGAGTACAGTGGCGTGATCATAGCTCACTGAAGTCTCCACCTCCTGTGCTCAAGAAACCGTCACACCTCAGCTTCCCCAGTAACTGGGACCACAGGTTTTCACCCCCAAGCCCAGCTAATTTTTAATATTTTTTGTAGAGACAGGGTCTTGCTATGTTGCCCAGGCTGGTCTTGAACTCCTGCGCTCAAGTGATCCTCCAGCCTCGACCTCCCAAACTGTTGGGATTCCAGGCATGAGCCACCGAGCTCCTCTGCGCTTTACTTTAGCATGTGTCAGAAAATCCAGGTTTCCTCATGTCATGTCAGAAAGCTTCCTCTTCAGAGGAATTTAGTTAAAAATCAATAAAATAGGCCGGGCGTGGTGGCTCACGCCTGTAATCCCAGCACTTTGGGAGGCCAAGGCGGGCGCATCATGAGGTCAGGAGATCGAGACCATCATGGCCAACACGATGAAACCCCGTCTCTACTAAAAAATACAAAAAAACTAGCCGGGCGTGGTGGCGGGCGCCTGTAGTCCCAGCTACTCGGGAGGCTGAGGCAGGAGAATGGTGTGAACCTGGGAGGCGGAGCTTTCAGTGAGCCGAGATCCTGCCACGGCACTCCAGTCTGGGCGACAGAGCGAGACTCCATCTCAAAAGAATAAACATAAATAAATAAATAAATAAAATAAGTGGGACTTGTAAAGTAAATACAAGCCAGGCGCGGTGGCTCACACCTGTAATCTTAACACTTTGGGAGGCCGAGGCAGGATCACCTGAGATCCGGAGTTTGAGACCAGCCTGGCCAGCATGGTGAAACCCCCATCTCTACTAAAAAAATACAAAAATTAGCCGGATGTGGTGGTGCACGCCTGAGATCCCAGCTAGTCGGGAGGCTGAGGCAGGAGAATCACTTGAATCAATCCGGGAGGCAGAGGTTGCAGGCAGGGAGCCGAGATTGTGCCACTGTACTCCAGCTTGGATGACAGAGCAAGACTCTGTCTCAAAATAAAGAAAGAAAGTAAATACACAAACTTGTGTGTGGGGGTGTCTGTGGCCCCATCGTGAGTGCAGGAGGAGAATGAGGGACTTCAGAAGGATCCAGCCAAGGGGGTGGTTGCTGGGGGGTGGGGCCTCCACTGAGGGGACCAGAAAGCCCTGGAGGATTGGTGGGACCCAGAGGGGATTCCAGGAAGTTGGAGGTGGTGGAGGGGGGTCCCACACAGGAGCAGGAGGTGTCTCCTCTGGCGGAACAAGGATTCCTGAGGTTACTGTACCCTGACACTGGGCCCAGGCACAGGGCAGTGGACCTGGCTCAGGTTCCCAGGCTCAGTCACCTGGACTTGAGTTCTGATTCCACCTTTTTTTCCTTTTTCTTTTCTTGTCTCTTTTTTTTCTTTGTCTGAGACGGAGTTTTGCTCATGTCACCCAGGCTGGAGTGCAGTGGCGAGACCTCGGCTTGCTGCAATCTCCGCCTCCCAGGTTCAAGCGATTCTCCTGCCTCAGCCTCCCGGGCTAATTTTTTTTTTTTTTTTTTTTGAGACGGAGTCTCGCTCTGTCGCCAGGGCTGGAGTGCAGTGGCCGGATCTCAGCTCACTGCAAGCTCTGCCTCCCGGGTTTATGCCATTCTCCTGCCTCAGTCTCCCGAGTAGCTGGGACTACAGGCGCCTGCCACCTCGCCCGGCTAGTTTTTTGTATTTTTTTAGTAGAGACGGGGTTTCACTGTGTTCACCAGGATGGTCTCGATCTCCTGACCTCGTGGTCCGCCCGTCTCGGCCTCCCAAAGTGCTGGGATTACATGCTTGAGCCACTGCGCCCGGCCAAATTTTTATATTTTTAGTAGAGATGGGGTTTTGCTGTGTTGGCCAGGCCAGTCTTGAACTCCTGATCTCAGGTGATCCACCCCTGTCTGCCTCCCAAAGTGTTGGAATTACAGGCGTGAGTCACCATGCCTGACCTTGGCTTATTTTACTGAGTGTGACATCTTCAAGGGTCATCCTGTCGTACCCTGTATCCAGATTCCCTTCCTTTTCATGGCGGAGTAATAGTCCATTGTGTGGATGGAGTACGTTGTGTTCAGTCATTGCTCCATCCATGGACACTTGGGTTGCCTCCACATTTTGGCTGTGTGAGTCATGCTCCTGTGAACGTGGCTGTGCAAGGACCTCTTTGAGTCCCTGCTGCGAATTTCTTGGGGCGTTGCCCAGGAGCGGGATTGCTGGGCCGTATGGTAATTCCAGGTTTTTTTATTTTTTTGAGACGGAGTTTCACTCTTGTCGCCCAGGCTGGAGTGCAGTGGCACCATCTCCGCTCACCACAACCTCCGCCTCCCGAGTTCAAGCGATTCTCCTGCCTCAGCCTCCCGAGTAGCTGGGATGACAGGCATGTGCCACCATGCCCAACTAATTTTGTGTTTTTAGTAAAGATGAGGTTTCTCCATGTTGGCCAGGCTGGCCTCGAACTCCTGACCTCAGGTAATTCACCTGCCTCGGCCTCCCAAAGTGCTGGGATTACGGGCGTGAGTCACCGGGCCCCGCCTATAATTCCATGTTTAATTCTGAGAAATGGCCAGACTGTTTCTCCCCATGCTCACCATGTTCCATTTCCCCCTGCAGAGCACAAGGGTTTTGCTTTCTTCACATCCTCGCCAACCCTTATCATCTTCCGTTTTTCAGTTGGTTACCTTGGTTACCCTGTGGCTACTGTTCCCCTTTTGTTGTTGTTGTTGTTGGTTTTTTTGTTTTTGTTTTTGTTTTTGGAGATGGGGTCTTGCCCTGTTGCCCAGCCTGGAGTGCAGTCATGCAATTGTAACTCATTGCAGCATCAACTTCCTGGGCTCAAGGGATCCTCGCACCTCAGCCTCCCAAGTATCTGGGGCTACAGACGTGTGCCATCGTGCCTGGCTAATTTTTTGTAGAAACAGGGTCTCACAGCTGGGCATGGTGGCTCATGCCTGTAATCCCAGCACTTTGGGAGGCCTAGGCGGGTGAATCACCTGAAATCAGGAGTTCGAGACCAGCCTGGTCAACATGGCAAAACCCCGTCTTTACTAAAAATAAAAAAATTAGCTGGGCATGGTGGTGCATGCCTGTGATCTCAGCTGCTTGGGAGGCTGAGGCAGGAGAATCGCTTGAACCTGGGAAGTGGAGCTTGCAGTGAGCCGAGATCGTGCCACTTCACTCTAGCCTGGGCGACAGGGCGAGACTCCGTCTCAAAAATAAATAAATAAATAAAAACAAAAACAGAAACGGGGTCTCAGTATGTTGCCCAGTCTGGTTTCAAACTCCTGGGCTCAAGCAATCCACCTGCCTCGTCCTCCCAAACTACTGGGATTACGGGCATGAGCTACCATGCCTGGCTAATATTTTATCATTTTTTTGTAGAGATGGGGGTCTCACTATGTTGCCCAGGCTGGTCTGAAACTCCAGGGCTCAAGTGATCCTCCCACCTCAACCTCCCAAAGTGCTGGGATTATAGGCGTGAACCTTTCTTTTTTTTAAACAATAATGCCCAAGGTGTCTGGGCTACCAGGCAGGGCTTCTGCTGTCCTGGAACCACCTCTCTCTCTTATGTCTCTGTCCTGTCCTGGACTATTTTGGGTGCAGTGACCGGCAGATCATCCTTACCACACTCCATGCTTATGGTGAAGGACAAGCCTTGGCAAGCCACCTCTTCCACGTCATCGTCTCATTCCATATCCACTCCTGCCTCCCCTCCAGCACGCAGACCTCAGACCTTCCCTGTGGCCCTGGACTCGACCTGCCGTACACCACACTGTTCAGCACACGTTTTGCACAGAGGGGCAGGTAGTAAATATTTTTGGCTTTGCAGGCTTTGCAGACAGACCTCTTCTGTCGGGGTGACTCAACATGCTATTGTAGTACTAAAGCAGCCACAGGGCTGACACATGCAAATGGCAGGGGCCAGGTGCCAATAAAACTTTATTTATAGACATTGAGAAAAAAATTTTTTTCGAGACAGGGTCTCGCTTTGTCACCTAGGCTGGAGTGCAGTGGCCCGATCATAGGTCACTGCAGCCTCAACCTCTTGGGCTGAAGCAATCCTCCTGGCTCAGCCTCCCATGTATCTGGGGCTACACAGGTGCACCACCATGTCCAGCTAACTTTTTTTTTTTTTTTTTTTTTTTTTTTTGAGACGGAGTCTTGCTCTGCCACCCAGGCTGGAGTGCAGTGGCCGGATCTCAGCTCACTGCAAGCTCCGCCTCCCGGGTTCACGCCATTCTCCTGTCTCAGCCTCCCGAGTAGCTGGGACTACAGGCGCCCGCCTCGTCGCCCGGCTAGTTTTTTGTATTTTCTATTAGAGACGGGGTTTCACCGTATTAGCCAGGATGGTCTCGATCTCCTGACCTCGTGATCCGCCCATCTCGGCCTCCCAAAGTGCTGGGATTACAGGCTTGAGCCACCGCGCCCGGCCATGTCCAGCTAACTTTTAACTTTTTTTCTGAGACAGCTCTCACTCTGTCATCCAGGCTGGAGTGCAGTTGCGCAATCTTGGCTCACTGCAAGCTCCGCCTCCTGGGTTCAAGCGATTCTCCTGCCTTGGCCTCCCAAGTAACTGGGATTACAGGCATGCGCCACCATGCCTGGCTGATTTTTATATTTTCAGTAGTGACAGGGTTTGTCCTCTTGGCCAGGCTGGTCTCGAACTCCTGACCTCAGGTGCTTTGCCCGCTTTGGGTGCCACCCAAAGTGCTGGGATTACAGGCATGAATCACCGCACCTGGCCTGACAGGATCTTAAACAGAACACAGTAGACACCAACAGTTAAAAAAACAGGACCCAGTTTAATATTTAAGCTGCAGCGAGGTTACTGAGGCATCTTGGGGCTCAGTCCCTGAGCTCTGGGACACCCAACTGGGAGTGGTGCCTCCATTCTCCAACATACAGACCTCCCGCTTAGGGAAACAGTCACACAGTGTCCGGCTGGGACGCCGCAGGCCTGGCCATTCTGTGGCCGCATCCGCGTCCGGGTCCCTGTGGCCTGGCTGGGCGAGCCGAGGAGGGGGCTGATTCCTGGGAGCGGTTCAGCAGCGAGTTCTGAATGTCTTCCAGGACTTCACGGAAGAGCTTCTCTCGGGACTTTGTGCCGTCTAGGTAGACTGAAATCAAAAAGGCCGCGGTCAGGGCCGCCAGGAGAAGGGGGGCAGAGCCCGGGGGAGGAGTGGACGGCTGGGTCGGGAGCAAGGAGACCTGCAGAGTCAGGCTGCTGGAGTCCGTTTCCTGGACCAACAGCAAGAGGGGAGCGGGTGCGGTGGCTCACACCTGTAATCCCAGCACTTTGGGAGGCCGAGGCAGGCGGATCACGAGGTCAGGAGTTCGAGACCAGCCTGGCCAACATGGTGAAACCCCATGTCTACTAAAAATACAAAAATTAGCTGGGTGTGGTGGCGGGCGCCTGTAATCCCAGCTACGTGGGAGGCTGAGGCAGGAGAATGGCTTGAACCTGGGAGGCGGAGGTTGCAGTGAGCCAAGATTGCACCACTTTACTCCAGCCTGGGTTACAGAGCAAGACTCTGTCTTGAAAAAAAAAAAAAGATGGAGAGGGACTGGGCTCAGGGTGCCACCCAGGGCAAGGCCTGGTCATGCTCAGGGGCTTACCCACTTCCACACCGTTGGTCTCCATCTCCTGCCTATACTTCTGGTACATGGGCCACACATGGCCATCGAAGAGGCCGGGGGGATCAGGGACTGTGTAGTTGCGGGTACTGCAGAGGGAGAAGGCAAGGATGGCTTAGAGCACAGAAGGGTGATGCCAAGAATATATCCCCGGGGTGAGGGGGACCTGAAAGCTGTCACAGTCAGGGACAGAACCTCTGAGCAAGGGGACCCTCGGTCAGAAGTCCTGGGCTGGAGGCTCCAACCTCCAGCATGTTTCCCCTACGGGCCCAGGAAACGCCCTGGACAGGGTTGGCGTGGGCCGTGCCATCCAGGCCTCGGGCTCTGGGCGCCTGGCACAGAGCTCCAGCCAGCCAAGTGCCCGGTGCCTGTGGCTTTGGGATGTGGCCTGTGTGCAGTGGTGTTTTTCTTCTTCTTCTTTTTTTTTTTTTTGAGACAGAGTCTCGTTCTGTTGCCCAGGCTGGAGTGCAGTAGCCTGATCTTGGCTCACTGCAACCTCTGCCTCGTGGGTTCAAGCCATTCTCTTGCCTCAGCCTCCCGAGTAGGTGCGATTACAGGCGCCCGCCACCACGCCAGGCTAATTTTTTAATTTTTAGTAGAGATGGGGTTTCACTATGTTGGCCAGGCTGGTCTCGAACTCCTGACTTCAGGTGATCTGCCCACCTTGGCCTCCCAAAGTGCTGGGATCACAGGCGTGAGCCACCGTGCCTGGTCGCCCTTTTTTTTTTTTTGAGACAGAGTCTCCCTCTGCCACCCAGGCTGAAGTGCAGTGACCCAATCTCAGCTCTGCCTCCCGGGTTCAAGCCATTCTCCTGCCTCAGCCTCCCAAGTAGCTGAGATTACAGGTGCGTGCCACCACGCCCGGCTAATTTTTGTATTTTTAGTAGAGACAGGGTTTCACCATGTTGGCCAGGCTGTTCTCGAACTCCTGACCTCAGGTGATCCGCCAGCCTCGGCCTCTGGAAGTGCTGAGATTACAGCCTGGAGCTACCACGCCCGGCCCCTAGTGGCATTTTCTAGGTTACTGCTGGTCCCACCTGGGAATTCAAGACAGGGCCCTCGGGAGCCCACCACACCCCAGACACCAAGCGCACCTTCTCCTCCACTTGCACTCTTCATACGGGACGGTCAGGAAGTACCGGTGGCTGTACAAGTCCACCAGGGGCCTGGGAGGGGCGGGGGAGACACGGTCAACACCTGTGAGCTTTCCTTCCACTGCGGTCAAAATATGCAGCCCCCTAGCCTTGGCTCTCAGAGGGTGGCGAGGGCAAGGGGTGGTCTGGGCCAGTGAGTTTAGGGGTCAGGGAGGGAAGCTGAATTGACCAACATCCCTGCAGCAGCCCCCCACAAAATTGAATCATGCCTCTTCTCCAACTTGGATGGGCAGAGAGAGACAGAATGCCTTGCTCAGGGCCACACAGTGAGGCTGGAGGGTGTAGCCTAGGTTCCTGGTCTGCCCGAGAAGGCTGAGGTTCCAGAAGAAAGACTCAGTTTCCCCAAGAAGGGTGGCTATTTACCCCAGACTTGAGTTTTTACATTTAAATTTGTTTTTGAGACGGAGTCTCTCTCTGTCACCCAGGCTGGAGTGCGGTGGCGCTCTCAGCTCACTGCAACCTCCACCTCCCGGGTTCAAGCGATTCCCTTGCTTCAGCCTCCTGGGTAGCTGGGATTACAGGCACACGCCACCACACCTGGCTAATTTTTTGTATTTTTAGTAGAGACGGGGTTTCGCCATGTTGGTCAGGCTGGTCTAGAACTCCTGACCTCAGGTGATCGATCCACCTCGGCCTCCCAAAGTGCTGGGATTACAGGTGTGAGCCACTACGCCAGGCTCCAGGCTTGGGTTGATCCCAGCTGTGCCCCCAACTCCTAACTTCTCGTGGTGGCTCTGCTCCTGGGTCTCCTGCCTGTTAAAATCAAGACGTGAGCCAGGCGTGGTGGCTCATGCCTGTAATCCCAGTACTTTTGGAGGCCGAGGCGGGCAGATGGCTTGAGGTCAGAAGTTTGAGAACAGCCTGGTCCAACAGGGTGAAACCCCATCTCTACTAAAAATACAAAAATTAGCCAGGTGTGGTGGTGCAGGCCTGTAATCCCAGATACTTGGGAGGCTGAGGCAGGAAACTTGTTTGGACTGGGAGGTAGAGGTTGCAGTGAGCCAAGATCTCACCACTGCACTCCAGCCTGGGCAACAAGAGCAAAACTCTGTTTCAAACAAACAAACAAGAGATGGCTATACGCGCCCGGGGAGGGCCATGCCTGGGGCCCGAGCCTGCAGACGCTCACTTGTAGCTGTAGAGCAGGAAGCCTTCCAGGAGGAGGATGTGGGTGTCCGAGGCCTCTGGCTGGATGCTGACTCCGTGGGCACGGGCAAACTTCCGTGGGCTGCTCAGCCAGGCCTGCACGGTGTCCAGCATGGCCTCCATGTCCAGGGACTCCAGCACTGGGGACAGCGGAGCAGGCATTGCAGGAGGGCGGAGCCGGGGGGACAGTGGAGGGGAGCAGGCATTGCAGGAGGGCGGAGCCCGGGGGAGAGTGGAGGGGAGCGGGCATTGCAGGAGGGCGGAGCCCGGGGAACAGAGGAGGGGAGCGGGCATTGCAGGAGGGCGGAGCCCGGGGGACAGTGGAGGGGAGCGGGCATTGCAGGAGGGCGGAGCCCGGGGGACAGCGGGGCTCAGAGGTGATGCAGGGGCTGCCAGCATCCTTACCGTCCCACTGTTTGAAGCCGTCTTCCCCAACTGCTATTTGGTCTTGGGGCTGAAACAGAGGAGCCTGAATCTCGGGCCCAGTGCCCCATCCTGCCTCACCCCCGCCCTGGGTGATGGAGTCTCACGGGGTCCCTCGCTGGAGCTGCTGCTGACAGGGTCTGAGGTCCCTGAAGGGTGGGGGCTCTGGCTGACCCTCAGATTCTCCCCAGACCATCAATCACCTCATTAGCCCTCACCCCCACCCACGCAGCGAGCTGGGCTCAGAGTCCGTTTTGCAGATGGGAAAGGGGAAGTGGAGAGGGATAAAGGGTATTCGGCCAGAAAGCCACAGGGGAGGGGTCCTGCCTGGGAGGGGTCAGGCAGGGAGCAGAGCTGGTGTCCAGCCCACATGGGCACTGGGCAGCGGAGGGCAGGGCTGGCTGGGCCTGGCTGCCCACCCTGTGTCCCCTCCCGGCTCCACCTCCCCAGGCGAGGGCGGGCACCTTGAAGAAGTCGTCCTGGTGGATGACGCAGCAGTTGGGCAGGGCTCTGAGCAGGCTGTTGGTCAGCGTGGTCTTGCCGCCGTTGGTCATGCTGGGGAGACAGCGTGTGCATGAGACTGCCTGGGCACCCCCCAGAAGGTCAGGGTGCTCAGAAGGGGGCCTGAGGTACAGCCTGGGCTCCCCGGGGCCTGTCCAAGTCTCAGGGTCTTCCTGCAAATGAGCTCCCAGGATTTATCTTTATCTTTTTTTTTTTTTTTTTTTTAGACCATGTCTCGCTCTGTTGCCCAGGCTGGAATACAGTGGTGTGATCTCAGCTCATTGCAACCTCCGCCTCCCAGGTTCAAGCGATTCTCCTGCTTCAGCCTCCCGAGTAGCTGGGACTGCAGGTGCAGGCTGCCATACCCGGCTAATTTTTGTATTTTTAGCAGAGACAGGGTTTCTTTGTTTCTTTCTTTTTTTTTTTCCTGAGACAGAGTCTTACTCTGTTGCCAAGGCCGGAGTACAGTGGTGTGATCTCAGCTCACTGCAACCTCTGCCTCCCAGGTTCAAGCAATTATTTTGCCTCAGCCTCCCAAGTAGCTGGGATTACAGGCGTGCACCACCACACCCAGCTAATTTTTGTGTTTTTAGTAGAGACGGGGTTTTGTCATGTTGGCCAGGCTAGTCTCGAACTCCTAACCTCAGGTGATCTGCCCGCCTTGGCCTCCCAAAGTGTTGGGATTACAGGTGTGAGCCACCGTGCCCGGCAAGATGGGGTTTCACTATGTTGGCCAGGCTGGTCTCGAACTCCCGACCTCAGGAGATCCGCCATCCTCAGCCTCCCAAAGTGCTGGGATTACAGGCATGAGCCTCCATACCTGGCAATTTTTCTTTTTTTTCTTTTTCTATTTTTAGAGACAGTTTCACTCTGTTGTCCAGGCTGGAGTGCAGTGACACCATCGTAGCTCACTCCAGCCTTGAACTCCTGGGCTCAGGCGATCCTCTCATCTCAGCCTCCCTAGTAGCTGGGACTACAGGCACCTGCCACCACACTCAGGGAATTTTTTATTCTTTGTAGAGATGGGGTCTCACCATGTTGCCCAGGCTGGTCTCAAACTCCTGGGCTCAAGTGATCCTCCCACCTCTGCCTCCCAAAGTGCTGGGATTATAGGTGTGAGCCACCACACCCAGTCCTAGGATTAGAGTTAAATATACAACATGAAACTAAAAACAGGACATTTGTGTTCACGGAGGCTTTCTGGGCAAAGAAAAGAGGCAGAAAGTACAAACACACAAACGCTAATGTACACAGACGCGGCATGCACCCAGAATATTCTATGTCCTCCTCTGATGTGTGGGCTCATGTCATCCTTACCAAAACACAGGAGGTGGGACCATTCACCTATTTTTTTTTTTTTTTTTTTTGAGACAGAGTCTCACTGTGTCACCCAGGCTGGAGTGCAATGATGCGATCTTAGCTCACTGCAACTTCCGCCTCCTGGGTTCAAGAGATTCTCCTGCCTCAGCTTCCTAAGTAGCTGGGATTGCAGGCATGCGCAACCACACCCAGCTAATTTTTGTGTTTTTAGTAGAGATGGGGTTTTGCCATGTTGGCCAGGCTGGTCTCGAACTCCTAACCTCAGATGATCCACCTGCCTTGGCTTCCCAAAGTGCTGAGATTACAGGTGTGAATCACTGGGCCCAGCCCACCTATCTTTACAGATAAGGAAACTGAGGCCCATGCCTGATTTAGTCTCAGCAGGGCTTAAAAAAAATAAAACAGCACAGTGGCTTATGCCTCTAATGCCAGCACTTTGGGAGGCCGAGGCAGGAAGATCGCTTGAGCTCAGGACTAGGCTGGGCAACATAGTAAGACCCCATCTTTACAAAAAATTAAAAACTAGCCAGTTGTGGTGGTGCATGCCTGTAGTCCTAGCTACTCCAGAGGTTAAGATGGGAGGATAGCCTGAGCCTGGGAGTTCGAGGCTGCAGTGAGCTGTGATCACCCCACTGCAGTCCAGCCTGGGTGAAAGTGAAACCCTGTCTTTAAATAAATAAACAAATAATATGAACAATTTCAGGAAGGTGCGGTGGGTCATGCCTGTAATCTCAGCACTCTGGGAGCCTGAGGCAGGCAGATCACCTGAGGTCAGGAGTTCGAGATCAGCCTGTCCAACCTGGTAAAGCCCCGTCTCTGGTAAAAATACAAAAATTAGCCAGGTGTGGTGGTGGGCGCCTGTAATCCAGGCTACTGGGGAGGCTGAGGTAGGAGAATCACTTGAACTTGGGAGTCGGAGGTTGTAGTGAGCTGATACGATGCCACTCTACTCCAGCCTGGGTGACAGAGCAAGATTTTGTCTCAAAAACAAAAAAAAAAAAAAAAAAAAGGAAAAGAAAAAGAAAAATGCCTGATGTTGGTCAGGTGTGGTGATGGTCAGGTGTGGTGACTCCTGCCTGTATTCCTAGAACTTTGGGAGGCTGAGGCAGGATGACTGCTTGAGCCCAGGAGTTTGAGACCAGCCTGGGCAACACAGCAAGACCCTGTCTCTACAAAAAATTAAAAAATTGGTTAGGTATAGTGGTGTTCACCTGTAGTCCCAGTTGTACAGGAGGCTGAGGCTGGAGGATTACTTGATCCTGGGAGTTTCAGACCAGCCTGGGTAACATAGTGAGACTCCCATCTCTATTATAAAATTTAAAAACCAATTTTTAAAATGTAAGCCCCCGGGTATTAATAATTTTTTTTTTTTTGAGGCACAGTCTCGCTCTGTCACCCAGGCTGGAGTGCAGTGGCTGGATCTCAGCTCACTGCAAGCTCCGCCTCCCGGGTTCACGCCCCTCCCGGGTTCACACCATTCTCCTGCCTCAGCTTCCTGAGTAGCTGGGACTACAGGCGCCCCCCACCACGCCTGGCTAATTTTTTGTATTTTCAGAAGAGACAGGGTTTCACCGCGTTAGCCAGGATGGTCTCGAGGTATTAATTTTTTAAATAAAAATTAATAAAAAGAAAGTGCCTCACGTGAATCTAAGTTATCTTGTGCCCTGGGTGGGCTGTGACGTTTGCATTTCATTTTGCTGAGTGCAAAATGAAAATTCGAGGCCTCTTATTTGAAAAATATTAGCGGCTGGGCACAGTGGCTCACGCCTGTAATCCCAGCGCTTTGGGAGGCCAAGAGGGTTGAATCACTTGAGGTCAGGAGTTTGAGACCAGCTTGGCCAACATGGTGAAACCCCGTCTCTACTAAAAACACAAAGTTTAGACAGGCGTGTGGTGCATGCCTGTGATCCCAGCTACTTGGGAGGCTGAGGCAGGAGAATCGCTTGAACCCGGGAGGCGGAGGTTGCAGTGAGCCGAGATCACGCCACTGCAATCCAGCCTGGGCAAACAGAGAGAGACTCCGTCTCAAACAACAACAGCAACAAACCCCACCCCCCCGGACACACAAAAAAATAAACTCCAAAAAGCAAAAAATAGGAAATTCAAGAGGGAGGCCGGCCAGCATTAGACCAAGCTCCAGTCCCTTCCGAGGCCCGGGTGTGAGCACCACAAAACCAGCCCTGCAGGTTACAGAGAGGTTTAATCTCCTCTAGCCTGAGGTCGCCTGAGAGAGGCTCCAAAGGCACAGTCATGTGGAATGACATTTTGAGGACCCCGCCCCACCTGGCCGCGTGTCAGTCCCCGATTTAGCCAGGACAGCCCCGAGGCGGGAGCAGGGTTCACCGGAGCTTTAGTTGATTTTCTATCTCTACCGATTTTTTTTTTTTTTTTTTGAGACGGAGTCTTGCTGTGTCTCCTGGGCTGGAGTGCAGTGGCCGGATCTCAGCTCACTGCAAGCTCTGCCTCCCGGGTTCACGCCGTTCTCCTGCCTCAGCCTCCAGAGTAGCTGGGACTACAGGCACCCACCACCTCGCCCGGCTAGTTTTTTGTATTTTTAGTAGAGACGGGGTTTCACCGTGTTAGCCAGGATGGTCTCGATCTCCTGACCTCATGATCCGCCCGTCTCGGCCTCCCAAAGTGCTGGGATTACAGGCTTGAGCCACCGCGCCCGGCCTCTAACGATTTTTTTTTGAGACGCAGTCTCACTCTGTCGCCCAGGCTGCAGCGCAGTGGCATTATCTCACCTCACTGCAACCTCCAACTCCCGGATTCAAGCGGTTCTCTCACCTCAGCCTCTCCAGTAACTGGGATTACAGGCATGCACCACCGTACCCGGCTAAGTTTTGTATTTTTAGTAGAGACGGGGTTTCACCATGTTGGCCAGGCTGGTCTCAAATTCCTGACCTCAGGTGATCCACCCGCCTCAGCCTCCCAAAGTGCTAGGATTCCAGGCCTGAGTCACCGTGCCTGGTCTATTTTTTTTTTCATGCTGAGTATAATTGGAAGGTGGCGGGAATCATTTCCATTTAAAAATCGAAATACGGGGCTCAGTGTCCAGACCCCCTCCCCACTGGGGACACGGAGACCCCCAGAGCAGAAAATCCTCCCTGCACTCAGACCTCAGGCGGCGGGTCGGCGAACCTCAGGCGCCGAGCATCCCTCCATTCATTCCCGGGCCTCCCCCTCTGCGCGCACAGGGGACTCTGCCCCGCAGGGCCGCCCGCCAGGTTCCCCGGCGCTCACCCTCCGATGCCCACGATGAGCTTCATGCTGGCGCGGAGGGGCGGCGGGGACGACTCCCAAGGCAGCCCGGGCAGGGCGCGACCACGCCGTGCGCTCCGGAGCGCGTCCCGGCTTCATTGAGAAAACCCGGAGCCTTTATAGGTCTCGGCAGCCTGGAGGCCACCCCGGGGGAGGCGGCCCGTGGGGGTGGGGCGGAGGCGCCGGCACCTGTTCCCGCCGCCGAATGGAAATAGCTTCAGGCTGCCTTTTGCCTAAATTAGTCACGAGCTGGCCGGGCTGGGGGCTGCCTCTTCCCTCCTCCCCTCCCCTCCCCTCCCCTCCCCTCCCCTCCCCTCTCCTTCTTCCTCCCACCTCCCTCCTCTCCACCTCCACCCCCCTCCCTCCTCCTGGCCAGAGAGCTCAGATCAGCAACCTCGCACTTTTCCCTCCCTAAAAATATCCCACTCTGTGTGTCCTGTGGCCTGCCCCTGACATTAAGACTGGTTCTCCGGGCGTCAAGGAAGCGAAGTCACCCACCCCCGCCCGCACAGCAGCCCTAGAGGCCGGGGCCCTGTGGGGAGCCTCCTTTTCCAATGAGGTCAAGGCCAAGGTGGGCTTCAGATCCTTTGCAGTGAATCACAAGATAGCCTTGCCCTGGTGACCAGGGGCGGGGAGGGGGGGCAGCCACAAGATCTCAGCGTGACACCAGGCACCATTCATCCAGCACCTGCCGTGTGGCTGGAGTCCTTTGACTGGGGGCCAGCGGGGCGGGGAGGCGGGTAATGGGGGGGAATGACCCTCTGCTGCTCCTCTCTTCTACTGGTGAAGGGAAAAAGTATTCCCTTATTAAATGTTTTAATTTTTTTTTTTTTTTAATTTGAGATGAGGCCGGGCGCGGTGGCTCACGCCTGTCATCCCAGCACTTTAGGAGGCTGAGGCGGGCAGATCACGAGGTCAGGAGTTCGAGACCAGTCTGGCCAACATGGTGAAACACCGTTTCTACTAAAAATACAAAAAAAAATTAGGCCGTGCACGGTGACTCACGCCTGTAATCCCAGCACTTTGGGAGGCCGAGGCTGGCGGATCACGAGGTCAGGCGATTGAGACCATCCTGGCTAACACGGTGAAACCCCATCTCTACTAAAAATACAAAAAATTAGCCGGGTGTGGTGGCGGGCGCCTGTAGTACCAGCTACTTGAGAGGGTGAGGCAGGAGAATGGTGTGAACCCAGGAGGCGGAGCTTGCAGTGAGCTGAGATTGCGCCATTACACTCCAGCCTGGGCGACAGAGTGAGACTCTGTCTCAAAGAAAATAAATAAAAAAATAAAAATAAAAAAATAAATTTGAGATGGAGTTTTGTCCTGTCACCCGGGCTGGTGTGCAGTTGTGCCATCTTGGCTCACTGTAACCTCTGCCTCCTGGGTTCAAGCGATTCTCCTGCCTCAACCTCCCAAGTAGCTAGGATTATAGGCGTGCACCACCACACCCAGATAATTTTTGTATTTTTAGTAGAGACGGAGTTTCACCATGTTGGCCAGGCTGGTCTTGAACTCCTGACCTCAGTTGATCCGCCTGCCTCAGGCCTCCCAAAGCGCTGGGATTGCAGGTGTGAGCCACCACGCCCGGCCTACATTTTTAAATTTTTTGAGACAGGGTCTCACTCTATGGCCCAGGCTGGAGTGTGGTGATGTGATCACGGCTCGCTGTAGCCTCAACCTCTCAGACTGGAGCGATCTTTCTGCTTCAGCCTCCCGAGCAGCTGAGACGACAGGTTCGCACCACCACATCTAACATTTTAATTTTTTGTAGAGATGGGGTCTTACTGTGTTGCCCAGGTTGGTCTTGAACTCCTGGCCTCAAGTGATGATTCCTCCGCCTCGGCCTCCCAAAGTGCTGGGATTATAGGCATGGGACGCCTCTCCCAGCCAGAAAATAATTTTTCTGATGCTTCTTTTTTTTTTTTTTTTTTGAGACAGAGTCATGCTCTGTCACCCAGGCTGGAGTGCAGTGGCGCAATCTCGGCTCACTCCGCCTCCTGGATTCACGCCATTCTCCTGCCTCAGCCTCCCGAGTAGCTGGGACTACAGGTGCCCGCCACCGCGCCCAGCTAATTCTTCTTGTATTTTTAGTAGAGACGGGGTTTCACCGTGTTAGCCAGAATGGTCTCGATCTCCTGACCTTGTGATCCGCCCGTCTCGGCCTCCCAAAGTGCTGGGATTACAGGCTTTAGCCACCGCACCCGGCCTCTGATGCTTCTTAAAACAGTAAGGCTGACTTTATTGAGGGGGTTGGGGGACTACTACCATGGGGCTTTGTAGTATGGGGGGGAGATTGGATTCAATCTTCTCCCCTTCCACCAATGCAAGGAAAAGTGGGGAATTGTAGCCCAGGAGCAGGGGGTGATCAGAGGATGGGAAGTGACTAGGAAGGTGGGCTGACAGGACGGCCAGGTTTGTATGCCTGTATGCAGTAAGAGATCAATACACCAAAGAGAGAGAGAATTTTTAAGAGATGAGATCTTGTTATATTACCTAGGCCGGTCTCGAACTCTTGGCCTCAAGTGATCCTTCCTCCTCGGCCTCCCAAAGTGTTGGAATGACAGCCTTAAGGCACCATGCCCGACCAGTGATGTATTTTATGAGTCCTGTTAACAAAATTGTGAGCCTGGGCTTCAAGAGCTCTTGCAAAATGGACTGGAAATCTTGGGGTATTCATGAGGAAAGCTCAGAAAAGCAGTTCCTCAGCCACAGGATCTGTGGCAGTGTGGCAGGGTGGCTGTGTTTGTGGCCTGAGCTCCTTCAGACGCTCAAACAGACACCCAGGAAAGCCCGGCTCCTGGGCTTCACCTCTGGCCCAGTTTCGGTGGCAGGCAGTTCCTGGCAGCCTCTTGGTGGGTCACGTGGCCCAGGGCCTCAGGTGACAGGGACATGCCCAGATAAAGGCCCTGGCAGGGCACCTCTGGGAGGCCTCCCTGTGCCAGCCCACCCCGGTGGGAAGGAGAGGGAGGAGCCACAGGAGCTACAAATGCCTGCCAGTCCCCAAGCAGTCTCAGATCCCAGGGCATTCATTAGCAACCTCACTGCCACACAGTGCGTGATCCCATTTACATGAAGTGCCCAGGACAGGCTAATCCACAGGGACAGGAAGGGGAGGCGTGGGTGCCAGGGGCTGGGGGAGGTGGGTGGGGATGACTGTGGCTGCTGGGGACGGATTTACTTTTGGGGTAATGGAATGTTCTGGAATTTGATAGAGGCGGTATTTGCAAAACATTGTGAAGGTACTGAGTACTTCACAATGTACTCTTAAAAATGGTTAATTTTGGCCGGGTGCGGTGGCTCACGCCTGTAATCCCAGCAGTTTGGGAGGCCGAGGCGGGCGGATCACGAGGTCAGGAGATGGAGACCATCCTGGCTAACACGGTGAAACCCAGTCTCTACTGAAAATACAAAAAAAAAACATTAGCTGGGCGTGGTGGCGGGCGCCTGTAGTCCCAGCTACTCGGGAAGCTGAGGCAGGAGAATGGCATGAACCTGGGAGGCGGAGCTTGCAGTGAGCTGAGATCACACCACTGCACTCCAGTCTGAGTGACAGAGCGAGACTCCATCTCTCAAAAAAAAAAAGGTTAATTTTATGTTAAGTGACTCTCACCTTGATTTATTACAAAAGTATTTGCCGTGGCTCACTACTGTGATCCCAGCACTTTAGGAGGCCAAGGTGGGAGGATCGCTTGAGACCAGGAGCAGGAGTTCAAGACCAGTCTGAGCAACCTTGTGAGACCTCCGCCTCCTTGCCCCCCACCATCTCTACCAAAAAATAAAAATAATTAGCTGGGTGTGGTGGTTTGCTTCTGTAGTACCAGCTACTTGGGAGGCTGAGGCAGGAGGATCCATCCCTTGAGCCCAGGAGGTCGAGGCTGCAGTGAGCTGTGATTGCACCACTGCACTCTAGCCTGGGCAACAGAGGAAAACCCTGATTTAAAAAAAAAGAAAAATGCTGGGCACAATAGCTCACAGCTGTAATCCTAGCACTTTGGGAAGCCAAAGCGGGAGAACCATTTGAGGACAGGAGTTCGAGACCAGCCTGGCCAACATGGCGAAACCCTGTCTCTACTTAACACAAAAATTAGCCAGGCATGGTGGCAGGCATCTGTAATCCCAGCTACTCGGGAGGCTGAGGCAAGAGAATTGCTTGAACCTAGGAGGCAGAGGTTGCAATGAGCTGAAGTTGTGCCACTGCTCTCCAGCCTGGGTGACAGAGTGAGACTCAAAAAAAAAAAAAAAAAAAGTAATGATGATAATAAAAAGAAAGTGACCAAATGATGAAGCCTTTAATTTAGCCCTGGGTTTTTCTGAAACACTGGCGGCAGCTGATCCAGCCCTCGGGCCCCTCTCTGGCTGCCCCAGCTCTGCCTGCCCCAGGCCTTGGTCCCCACGGGTCACTCTGCTGAGGACACCCCTCCTCCTGCTGGGTTGGTTGACGGCTGCTTGTGTGTTGGTTCTCTGATCAGAAAGGGCCCCTCCTCCTGGTTCCCAGGAAGGCCCCGTGTCCCTGGGTTGAGCCCGCCCCTTGGGCTGTGAGTGGCGTGAGGGACTGGACCCCCTGCGCCCCGAAATGCATGAAGGAGTGAGGTTTTCTTTTCTGTTTTTTTGGTGGGGGGGTCGGAGTCTCTGTTGCCCAGGCTGGAGTGCGGTGGCACGATCTCAGCTCACTGAAACCTCCACCCCCCTGGGTTCAAGCGATTCTCCTGCCTCAGCCTCCCGAGTAGCTGGGATTACAGACACGCACCACCATGCCCGGCTAATTTTAGTATTTTTAGTAGAGATGGGGTTTCACCACACTGTCCGGGCTGGCCTCAAACTCCTGACCTCAAGTGATCCACCTGCCTCGGCCTTCCAAAGTGCTGGGATTACAGGCGTGAGCCACCGAGCCTGGCCGTGAATGAAATTTTCAAGAAACCTCTCAGGGTAATCAGAGACTCCATGCAGTGGGATAAAGGAGGGGGCTGTCACCTCCAAACTGGGAGTGGCTCCCCAGGATCCCAGCACCAGCTCCACCCTCTTTATCCCCTCCATCCACCCACGAAGACCCCACCTTTTCCCCTAAAGGGCACCTGCTGACATAAACGCCTCTCCCCAGCCAGCCCCTCCAGGAAGGGCCCCTGGCCTGACATCACAGGACAGAGGGTGATACGGCCAGGTGGGCTCACACCTGCCAGTTCTCTCCGTCCACCCAGCGGGGACATTGTGCGGCAGCCATGTCATACCCACCTTGATGTCTGTGTCACCAGCAGGTCCCAAAGTCCCAGGCATGGACAATGGTGCAACTCCTGTTGCACCTGGAGTTGGAGGTCCAACTCCAACCCTTCGAGAAGCACGGTCCCCCAGTTCTCCGCAGCCATCAGAGGGCCACAGGTCCCCCAAGCTGTGGGATGGGCTGACTGTAGGTATAGGGCTCAGGATCAGGCATCAGAACCCTCACTCACTGCCCGTGTGGCCCTGGGGGAGCCATGTCATCGCTCTGTGCCTCAGTTTCTCTCTCAGTAACATGGCAACTGTACTAGGTTGGCAGAGGCTATTATTATTATTATTATTATTATTATTATTTTGAGACGGAGTCTCACTCTGTCGCCCAGGCTGCTGTGCAGTGGCGCGATCTCAGCTCACTGCAGCCTCCGCCTCCTGGGTTCAGGTGATTCTCCTGCCTCAGCCTCCCGAGTAGCTGGGACTATAGGCGCCGCCACCACGACTGGCTAATTTTTGTATTTTCAGCAGAGACGAGTGTTTCACCATGTTGGCCAGGCTGGTCTGGAACTCCTGACCTCGGGTGATCCTCCTGCCTCTGCCTCTCAAAGTGCTGGGATTATAGGCATGAGCCACTGGGCCCTGCCTGTTACTAGTGTTGAAAAGGAACAAACCTCCCTTCTCAGTGATAATTTCTTTATTCCACATAAAAATCCCCCCAAAGCTCATGGAGACGATGCCTTAACCTCACGACCGTCATCAATCATAGTGATCATTTCTGTTCTGAAAAACCGCAAAACTCATCGTTCGAAGGATGGGCGTGCTGGCCAGGACTTTGGGGGAGGGCTTATGATTGACGCATCCCATGTGTCACCAGAAGGAAACCCAGTGTCCTTTTACAAGGAGGGGTTGGGGTCCATTGCATTTTGGCCAAAACCACACCCCCCACCCTGATACAAGTCCATCTCAAAGCCCATCTGTGGGTGGTGCAGTTTGCAGCCCAGCTGGGAACGGTGGGTCCGGCCGTTCCACCTCAGCATGCCTGCCGACAGGTGGCCTCGCCGGGGGTCTCTTTTGCTCTGGAGGGTCCGCTGGGGCTGAGTTGGGGTCTTCAGTTTCGCCTGACTGTTGTCTGTGACTGCTGGTGATCCAAAGGGGCGTGGGTGAGCCACGGCATAACGGGCGGTACCCCCTGGAGTTTCTGGTGGGGGCGGAATGTTCAGCCGGCAGGCACCTTCTGGGTCAGGTCGAGCCTCACTTGTCACTTGGCTGCTGCTGTAGACACTCAATTATTCGGTGTCCGATTGGGCGGAACGAGTTCTTTCCTGTCCCTGTCTCCTGTCTGTGACTTGGAAGCGGCCCCCGCACAGTCTTCCATGAAGATTAAGGCCCAGGAGTTCTTGTCACTGTCGGGTTAGAATGATTCATGCTGGAGCCACGTGCCTTTGGTCACCAGGGACACATCGTGGCAGCTGGGCCTGGCTGGCATCTCTCTGCTGGAGCCTCTCTCCTCAGGGCAGTCTGATAAGCAGGCTTCTGTCTTTTTTTTTTTTTGAGTCAGAGTCTCGCTCTGTCTCCCAGGCTGGAGTGCAGTGGCAAATCTGGGCTCACTGCAAGCTCCGCCTCCCGGGTTCCAGCGATTCTCCTGCCTCAGCCTCCCGAGTAGCTGGGATTACAGGCATCTGCCACCACACCCAGCTAATTTGTATTTTTAGGAGAGACAGGGTTTCACCATGTTGGCCAAACTGGTCTCAAACTCCTGACCTCAGGTGATCTGCTTGTGTTGGTCTCCCAAAGTGCTGGGATTACAGGTGTGAGCCACCATGCCCGGCCACTTCTGTTATCTTATGTTGGCTTTGGCAGTGGCACCATTCACTGGGGTGGGAATTCGGGACAGGGCCTCGCTCTGTCACCCACGCTGGAGTGCAGTGACTCGATCTTGGCTCACTGCAGCCTCCACCTCCTGTGCTCAAGCAATCCTCCCGCCTTAGCCTCCCAAGTAGCTAGGATGACAGGTGCACTCCAACATGTCCAGCTAATTTTGATATATATATATATATTTTTTGTAGCCATGGGGTCTTGCTCTACTGCCCAGGCTGGTCTCCCAAACTGCTGGGTTACGGATGTGAGCCACCGCACCTGGCTGAGTTTGGGACCTTCTGAGCCATGCACGGATCTCAGTTCTGCAGGGCCGGCTCCAGAGCCTGGTACTTGGGCAGATTCTCAGAACACTTTTTATAAAAGGAGGTGCCTTGAGCAGGGGCAGGGGAGAGGCAGGCCCAGGGCAGTAGGGTTTGCTGGAGAGCAGTCGGGAGAGACCCATCCATCAGCCTCTGCTTCTCAGGCTCCACGTGACGCAGCTGGTTCCAGGACATAATTTTTTTTTCTTTTTTTTTTGTTTTTTTGTTTTTGAGATGGAATCTTGTTCTGTCGCCCAGGCTGGAGTGCAGTGGCTCGATCTCAGCTCACTACAACCTCCACCTACTGGGTTCAAGTGATTCTCCTGCCTCAGCCTCCCAAGTAGCTGGGATTGCAGGCATGCGCCACCACGCCTGGCTAATTTTTGTATTTTCAGTAGAGATGGGGTTTCACCATGTTGGCAGGCTGGTCTCAAACTCCTGACCTCAAATGATCCGCCCACCTCAGCCTCCCAAAGTGCTCGGATGACAGGTGTGAGCCACCGCGCCCGGCCGAGATTTGACATTTGGGAAACAAATGTTAAAACCCTACCACGTCCCTAAATGTCCCAGCCTCCCCAGGGCAATGCTGAGACTGAGAGGTGTCCCATCACAGCCGGGGGCTCCATGGGAACCTGCAGGCCTAAGCCCGCTCAGAAACCCCACCTTCCTCATGGCAGAAGCTGCTGGCTTTTGGGGGCGGGACTTGCGCAGGACCCTGTCCCACACGGCAAATTTTTTTTTTTGAGACGGAGTCTCGC
>NC_045454.1:48838547-48855943 GCF_002776525.5 Piliocolobus tephrosceles
TGGCCGGATCTCAGCTCACTGCAAGCTCCGCCTCCCGGGTTCACGCCATTCTCCTGCCTCAGCCTCCCGAGTAGCTGGGACTACAGGCGCCCGCCACCACGCCCGGCTAGTTTTTTGTATTTTTAGTAGAGACGGGGTTTCACCGTGTTGGCCAGGATGGTCTCAATCTCCTGACCTCGTGATCCGCCCGTCTTGGCCTCCCAAAGTGCTGGGATTACAGGCTTGAGCCACTGCGCCCGGCCAGCAAATTTTTCTGTACCGCTGCCCCTCAGCACTAAGTACCACCAGTTCCCTGCCATCGTTGTTGGAATAACCCAGAATGCACTTCCTTGCTGTCTCAGGTCGAGATGCACTGGACGCTTTCACTGAGGCTCAGTCAATTGTGGGTCTGGTTGGCCCAGCCTGGACAGCACTTGCTGAGAGGCCAACCACAGAGCCAGGAAGAAGGGCCTGGAGAATGTGCCCGCTCTACTCGCCGTCTGCTCAGGTTGATAGACATGAAGACATTTATCATCAGAGGGAACTTCGTGAGCAACTCTCCGCAAACACTGTCCATTCTTTTCTTTTCTTTTTATTTTGAGACAGAGTTTTGCTCTTCTTGCCCAGGCTGGAGTGCAGCGGCGTGATCTCGGCTCACCGCAATCTCCGCCTCCCGAGTTCAAACAATTCTCCTGCCTCAGCCTCCCGAGTAGCTGGGATTACAGGCGTGCCCCACCATGCCCGGCTAATTTTTGTATTTTTTTTTAGAGACGGGGTTTCCCCATGTTGACCAGACTGGTCTCGAACTCCTAACCTCAGGTGATCCATCCACCTCAGCCTCCCAGAGTGTTGGGATTACAGGCATGAGCCACTGTGCCCTGACTAGTTTTTATTTTTTATTTTTTGAGACAGAGTCTTGCTCTGTCACCCAGGCTGGAGTGCCGTGGCACGATCTTGGCTCACTGCAACCTCTGCCTCTCAGGTTTAAGTGATTCTCGTGCCTTAGCCTCCCAAGTAGCTGAGATTACAGACACCTGCCACCATGCCTGGCTAATTTTTGTATTTTTAGTAGAGATGAGGTTTCACCATGTTGGCCAGGCTGGTCTCAAACTCCTGACTTCAGGGGATCCGCCCACCTCGGCCTCCCAAAGTGCCAGGATTACAGGCATGAGTCATCGTGCCCAGCCTAGCCTTTTCTTAAACGCTTCCAGAGACAGGGAGCTCACTGCTTCTAGAGTCCATCTGACCAGTGACCGGCATTTGGACCACATTGGAAAAGTCTGTCTTCTTTTTCCAAGGGAAATTTGACTCCTGAACAAGAACCTGCTGGATACCCTGTATCTTCCTTTTGCTAGGTCTGTTTCAGAGCCAGCTTCTGAGCCTCTGCTGTTCCAACCTGGAACAGCGTTGGCGTGTCCCAGCCTGATGCCGGGTTGGGGGAGCAGTGAGGCCCACATATCTCATTCCTTGGTGGGAGGTATTGACTGGGTTTGCCCTGTGGCTTGGCATCTGAGTTAAAGGGGCTTGAGAATGTTCTAGATTACCGGGGTGTCGTTTTGCAATCAGAGGACAAGGATGGTTGGCAGCAGCTCTTCTTGTGCAATGGGCTCTGATCCTCTCAAAGGAGCTGGGTGTCATTATGAGCGAGAAGGGGGCGGGTCAAATGACAAACCACGGGTGTGAATTTTGGACGTAAGTTCGGAGGCCAGGAGGTACCTCGGGACGTGGCCCTCCTGGGGGGTTGAGCTTCTAGGTCCGGGGCCGCGTTCTGGGGGGAAAGGCACAGGAAAGGATGCAGACCCCAGCCGGGGTGGTGGTGGGCGTCTGTGGCTCCAACCCAGAGCGGGTGACAAGCAAGAGGAGGGTCTTGAATCTTGTATCCAGCTCTGACCATGGCGGCTGCGAGCAGAAGCGGAGGCCACCGATGCCACGCGGGCCACCCCCTGCGCTTCTTGCCTTCCTCGTCTGAGAGTTTGTGAGTGTGGAAGGGTGAGGGGCTCAGAGCTGGGCCCTTTTCTGGAACGCACAAATACTGCATCGTTAAAAAAAAATACAATGTTTTCAAGCAGCTGAAAAGGATGCTGGGTTTCAGAGATGAACGGAGGGGCTGGCACCCTTGGAAGACTGGGGCTCAGGATGAGGCAGGATGAGATCTGGGGCCAGTGGGCGTCTGACAGAGGTGTCCTGGCATCTGGAATCTTCTTTCATGTCCTTCGTTATGCTCATGTCGCCTCAGGACATGCTAGGGAGGGAAAGACACAGGCTGAGTTATTACTGTTAATGTTAAAAGTGCAAAATGCTCTCTTCCACATGTATGTAATCCAAAAGAATGAGCCCACCTGGCATGGGTGAGCTCCCAGCAGCAAGAGTGGCACATGCCCTTCAGGGCCTGGCTCCTGCCATGCACTTTCTAAGTGTGGCTCTGAGGGCCTCCTTCCTGGTACCTCAGCAGAACAGGCCCTGGAGACTGGCACCCTCAATCAGCCTGGAGGGAGGCTTCAACCCACCTACCCATTCACTCCTCCACCCAACCAACCATACAACCACCCACACATCCATCCATCCATCCGTCCATCCATCTATCCATCCATCCATCTATCCATCCACACACTCACCCATCCATCCATCCATCTCCCCATCCATCCATCCATCCATCCATCCATCCATCCATCCATCCATCCATCCATCCACACACTCACCCACCCATCCATTCATCCATCTGTCCACCCATCCAGCCACTCAATCATCCATCTATCTACTCACTCATCCATCCATCCATCCATCCATCCATCCATCCATCCATTCACACACTCACCCACCCATCCATTCATCCACCCATCCACCCATCCATTCATCCACTCACTCATCCATCCATCCACCTGTCCACCCACACATCTATCCATCCATCCATCCATCCATCCACCCACCCACCCACTCACTGACTCATCCATTTATCCATCCACCCATCCATCCAACCAACCATACAACCACCCACACATCTATCCACTCATCCATCCATCCACCCATTCATCCATTCATCCATCCACCCACCCATCCATTCATCCATCTGCCCACCCATCCAGCCACTCAGTCATCCACCCACCCACCCACTCACTCATCCATCTATCCATCCATCCGGCCATCCATCCATCCATCCACGCACCCACCCACTCATCCATTCATCCCTCTACCCACCCCTCCAGCCACTCACTCGTCCATCTACCCATCCATCCATCCAACCACCCATTCATCTACCCAACCATTCATCCAACCAACCATTCATCTACCCAATTATCCATCGATCTGCCTACCCATCCATGTATCCATCAGTCCATCTTTCCATCCCTCCACCCATCCATTCATCCACGCATCCATCCACAGAATCAACCTCCACCCATCCATCCATCCACTCATCATCCATCTATCCTCCCATCCACCCACTCATTCATTCATCTATCCATCATCATCCATCCATCCTTCCATTCACCCACTCATCCATCCATTTATCCATCTGTCCACTCATCCATCCATCCATCCATTCACCTATCCATTCATCCATTCATCTATTGCGTCTTAAAATTCCTTCTTTTGTGTTTTTAATCTTTTAAAACATGCTTATTATGTCTTCTCCACCTAAGGATCTCCAGACAGGATCTAATTCTTCTGTTTGTTTTCTCTGCTGTCTTTTGCTCATGGTGGATGATTTCCTTGTGTTTCCTGTGTGTATATGTGAACTCATCTTCAGAGAGCCTGGGTTGAGGTGGTCTTTTCAGAAATGCATTGAGAACTTGATTTTACTCAGTGCCCCTGAAGCAGCACTGTTCTAAGGCCCTTTTTGATGTTTATTTCTTAGCCTGGAGCTTCCTGGGTCACATGGATAGTAAGGCATAGAGATTTATAGATTTGTATAAAACTGTGTGGTCAGCTGAGCACAGTGGCTCATGCCTGTAATCCCAGCACTTTGGGAGGCCGAGGCGGGAGGATCACGATGAGGTCAGGAGATCGAGATCATCCTGGCTAACATGGTGAAACTCCGTTGCTACTAAAAAATACAAAAAATTAGCTGGGCATGGCGGCGGATGCTTGTAGTCCCAGTTACTCGGGAGGCTGAGGCAGGAGAATGGAGTGAACCCGGAAGGCAGAGCTTGCAGTGAGCCGAGATTGCGCGACCACACTCCAGCCTGGATGACAGAGCGAGACTCCATCTCAAAAACAACAACAACAACAACAACAACAACAAAAAACAACTCTATGGTCAAGGATAAATCCCACACATTTTAAAGAAAAGTTTGGTCCTTCTCTGGTTCCTGGGAGTAACCTCTAAACTCTTGGAGCATCCTGCCTGGAGTGTCTCTGTGGGTCATGCCAGATAGTCTATGCTAACTGATATGGTTGGACTGTGTCCTCACCCAAATCTCATCTTGAATTGTAGTTCCTGTAACCCCACTTGTGGTGGGAGGTACTCAGTGAGAGGTAACTGAGCCGTGGGGATGGTTACCCCATGCTATTCTCGTGATAGTGAGTTCTCACAAGATCTGATGGTTTTATAAGGGGCTTTCCCCCTTTGCTCAGCGCTTCTCTCTCCTGCTGTGCAGTGAAGAGGTGCCTTCCGCCAGGATTGTAAATTTCCTGGGGCCTCCCCAGCCATGCAGAACTGTGAGTTAATTATACCTCTTTTCTTTATAAATTACCTAGTCTTGGGTATTTCTTCATAGCAGCATGAGAACGGACTAATACACTCACAATGTGACTTAGGGTGGGAATGTGGGCCATGTGGCATCAGCTCGATCTGTGCAGGGGCTAGAGGCTAAGAACAGCCATGCAGACAGTCAGCCAGGTGTATGTAGTTGACTCTCAATGAACACCCTGGCCACTAAGGCTTGGGTCAGCTTCTCTAATTGGCAGCACTTTGTGTGTTTTGCCACACATCTCTGCTGGGAGAAATAAAGGATGTCCACACAACCCTACTGGGAGAGGACACTTGGAGGCTTCCACCCGATCTCTCCTGGATCCTGCCCTATGCACCTCTTCCTTTTGTTGATTTTTTTTTTTTTTTTTGAAACGGAGTCTCGCTCTGTTGCCCAGGCTGGAATGCAATGGTGCAATCTCAGCTCACTGCAACCTCTGCCTCCCAGGTTCAAGCAATTCTCTTGCCTCAGCCTCCTGAGTAGCTGGGACTCCAGGTGTGTGCCACCACGCCCAGCTAATTTTGTGTTTTTAGTAGAGATGGGGTTTTACCCCGTTTGGCCAGGCTGGTCTTGAACTCCTGATTTCAAGTGATCCACCTGCCTTAGCCTCCCAAAGTGCTGGGATTACAGGCATGAACCACTGTGCCCGGCCACAGGGAGGCTTTTCTTGGCATCCAGAACCAAGTGGAGAATCGGAGGCAGAGTGTGGACAGTCTGCCCTTTTGTGGCATCATATCCTGGGCTTCAGGGAGCCTGGCTCTGTGTGGGTTTTTCCTTGAGGGCCGCTCCACTGCATAACTCTGGGGCCTCATCTGCATCCTGGTCTAGGTAATGGCGCCCCCTGGAGTTGTGCAAGGACGGCCTGACTGGTTAAGGGAACCACCACCTCCCTGCCTCCCCGGTGGCCGTATCCCCCACTCCCAATAAGTCACGGGGCAGTTTTCCTGGGATTAGGCTCCCTGCCTGCTTTATATTCGCTGGCAGCTGATTCGATTTTCTGTTCCTCTAGAGAACGCTGACTAATACAGGTCCATGCAGGACGTTTTGAAAACAGCACGAAGACCACCCTGCATGACACCCACCTTGTTTCTTCATCTTCTGTGACTGGAGCAGACCTGTGGAGGAGAGACAGAGACTGGGCATTATTTGCTTATTTGGGAGCCTGGGCATTTTCTTTTTTTTTTTTTCTTTAACTTGATTTTTTTTTTTTTTTTTTTTTTTTTTAAGATACAGGGTCTTGGCTGGGTGCAGTGGCTCATACCTGTAATCCCAGCACTTTGGGAGGTTGAGGCGGGCTGATCGCTTGAGGTCAGGGGTTCGAGACCAGCCTGGCGAACATGGTAAAACCCTGTCTCTACTAAAAATACAAAAAGTAGCTGGGCGTGGTGGCGGGTGCCTGTAATCCCAGCTACTCGGGAGGCTGAGGCAGGAGAATCACTTGAACCTGGGAGGCAGAGGTTGCAGTGAGCCGAGATCATACCATTGCACTCCAGCCCCTGGGCGACAAGAGTGAAAATCTGTCTTGAAAAAAATAAAATAAAATAAAAAAACAGATACAGGGTCTTGTGATGTTGCCCAGGCTGGAGTACAGTGGTGCAGTCATGGCTCACTGCAGCTTCCAACTCTGGGCTCACTCCCACCTCAGCCTCCCAAGTAGCTGGGACTACAAAATACACACCATCATGCCTGGCTAATTTTTTTTTTTTTAATATATTTTTTTGTTGAGACGGAGTCTCGCTCTGTCGCCCAGGCTGGAGTGCAGTGGCCGGATTTCAGCTCACTGCAAGCTCCGCCTCCTGGGTTCACGCCATTCTCCTGCCTCAGCCTCCCAAGTAGCTGGGACTACAGGTGCCCACCACCTCGCCCGGCTAGTTTTTTGTATTTTTTTTAGAGACGGGGTTTCACTGTGTTAGCAAGGATGGTCTCAATCTCCTGACCTCGTGATCCGCCCGTCTCGGCCTCCCAAAGTGCTGGGATTACAGGCTTGAGCCACCGTGCCCGGCGTTATTTTTAAACTTTTTATAGCAATAGAGTCTCAATATGTTGCCCAGGCTGGTCTCGAACTCCTGGCCTCAAATGGTCCTCCTGCTTTGGCCTCCCAAAGTGCTGGGATTACAGGCGTGAGCCACACTGCCCATTCTTGGGCATTTTCTACCTGTTGGTGGAGGCTGTAAGCCCTGTGAGGACCGACACTGCTGTACCTGGTACAAAACAGATGTTGGTGTGCATCTGCTGCATAACAAATTAGCCTGAACAATCAGTTTTGAGAAAATTGGCCAAGGCCCTTCACTAACACAAAATGAAGCCAATAATATTGCTCAGGGTCTGCTGGACCTGGGGAGTCTGAATCTACCTGCTGGGACTCGGACAAAGGTCACCTTTTGTCATTATGATAACATTGAGATTGTGATAATATGAGAACATTGTGATAACTTTTTGTTTTTTTTTGAGACGGGGTCTCGCTCTGTTGTCCAGGCTGGAGTGCAATTATAGCTTGCTGTAGCCTCGACCTCCTGGGCTCTAGCCATCTGCCTACTTCACCCTTCTGAGTAGGAACTACAGGTGTACATCACCACACCTCGATATTTATTTATTTATTTGTTTGTTTATTTATGAGACGGAGTCTCGCTCTGTCGCCAGGCTGGAGTGCAGTGGTGTGATCTAGGCTCACTGCAAGCTCGGCCTCCCGGGTTCAAGTGATTCTGCTGCCTCAGCCTTCCAGGTAGCTGGGACTATAGGCGCCCGCCACCACACCCAGCTAATTTTTGTATTTTTAGAAGAGATGGGGTTTCACCGTGTTAGCCAGGATGGTCTCGATCTCTTGACCTTGTGATCCTCCCACCTCGGCTTCCCAAAATACTAGGATTACAGGCGTGAGCCACTGCGCCCGCCCGATAATTTTTATTTTTATTTTATTTATGTATTTATTTTTTTGAGATGGAGTCTCACTTTGTCGCCTAGTGCAGTGGTGCTATCTCGGTTCACTGCAACCTCTGTCTCGTGGGTTCAAGTGAATCTCCTGCCTCAGCCTCCCAATTAGCTGGGATTACAGGCACCCGCCACCACACTCAGCTAATTTTTGTATTTTTAGTAGAGATGAGGTTTCACCATGCTGGCCAGGCTGGTCTCGAACTCCTGACCTCATGTGATCTGCCCGCCTTGGCCTCCCAAAGTGCTGGGATTACAGGCGTGAGCCACCACGCCCAGCCACTTAGTTTCATTTTTTGTCCTTAAACAAGGACCCGCCTCCTACCTAGCCTCCCCCAAGGGACTAGGCAGCCTCCTGTGACTGTCAGCTCTCTGCCCATAGTCCCCTGCACACCTACCTGTTTTCCACTGGTGCCACCTCTGGCTTCTCTTCAGACCTGGGCATCACAAACTCCGGCTGGGGCCTCGCGCTGTGGACAGAGAGAACGAGGTGATGAGGGTGACTAGCCCAGCCAGGCCAAGGGGCTGTATTGGCCTCTCTGATTTTCCTGTCCCTGGGACCTGTTTTCTGAACCAGTGGGTCGTTCTCCACCTTTGCTATTTGAGAAAACTTCTGGGACCAAGACTCTGTCTTACTTGCCTCTGTTTCCCCTCAAAGCTGACATCGGACCTGGCATGATAAAGGCTGTTGTTTTTTTGCTTTGAAACAGGGTCTTGCTCTGTTGCCCAGGCTGGAGTGCAATGGTACAATCATGGCTCACTGCAGCCTCAACTTCCTGGGCTCAAGCAGTCCTCCCAATTCAGTCTTCCCACAAGTAGCTGAACTACAGATGCATGCCACCACACCTGGCTAATATTTATTTTTATTTTTTTTTGAGACAGAGTCTTGCTCTGTCACCCACGCTGGAGTGCCATGGCACGATCTCGGCTCACTGCAACCTCCACCTCCGGGTCCAAGTGCTTCTCCTGTCTCAGCCTCCCAAGTAGCTGGGATTTCAGGCACGCACCACCACGCCCGGCTAATTTTTGTATTTTTGGTAGAGATGGGGTTATTCCATGTTGCCCAGGCTGGTCTCCAACCCCTGCCCTCACATGATCCTCCTGCCTCAGCCTCCCAAAGTGCTGGGATTACAGCCTCCCAAAGGGCTGGGTGAGCCACTGCGCCCGTCCTGACTTTTATGCTTTATGGAGCATGAAGTCTGTGTGCAACCTTTTTTTGCCAAGGGTCCCTCATCTTGCACAATAATCTCCAAGGTGGTTGTTAGCATTTTATTTGCTTAATGTAACCTTGCAGCTAAATGCGGGAGCCAGGATTTGAACCCAGGTCTGAGTTTAACGTCCTTGCCAGAAGGGTAGCATCTTAAGCCCTGCACAGGACAATGGTCCCTGCTGCCTGGAAGTCACCGGGTTTCCGTAACTGAGAGTCCAGCTCAGCCCCCCCCGCTGCCCCGACCCAGCCCCAGCAGACGCCACTCTGCACACACCTCTCCCTCCTGGCCTTCAGTCTTTCCTCTTCGTATCTGAAAGAAAGAAAAATATGTCAGAGACGACCTTCCTTTTTCCCCTGAGATACACTTTCTGGGGGAATTCCTTTTCCTTTTCAACCGGAGAAACTTTTTTCTTTCTTTTCTTTCTTTTCTTCTTCTTTTTTATTTTCTTTTTCTTTTTCTTTTTTTTTTTTTTTGACATGGAGTCTTGCACTGTCGCCCAGGCTAGAATGCAGTGGCACGATTTGTCTCACTACAACCTCCACCTCCTCAGTTTGAGTGATTCTCCTGCCTGAGCCTCCTAAGTAGCTGGGACTACAGGCACCTGCTACCATGCCCAGCTAATTTTTTGTATTTTTAGTAGAGATGGGGTTTCACTATGTTGGCCTGGCTGGTCTCAAACTCCTGACCTTGTGAGCCACCCGCCTCGGCCTCCCAAAGTGCTGGGATTACAGGCATGAGCCACTGCACCTGGCCCATAGATGCATTTTTGATTATAAATGTTTATGTGTTGGCCGGGCACGGTGCCTCACGCCTGTAATCCCAGAACTTTGGGAGGCCGAAGCAGGGCAGATCACCTGAGCTCAGGAGTTTGAGACCAGCCTGACCAACATGGTGAAACCTTATCTCTACTAAAATACAAAAAATTAGCTGGGCGTGGTGGCAGGCGCCTGTAATCCCAGCTACTTGGGAGGCTGAGGCACAAGAATCGCTTGAACCTAGAAGCCGGAGGACATGGTGAGTCGAGACTGCGCCATTGCACTCCAGCCTGGGTGACACAGCGAGACTCCGTCTCAAAACAAACAAACAACAACAAAAAACAGGCTGGGCACAGTGGCTCATGCCTGTAATCCCAGCACTTTGGGAGGCTGAGGCGGGCAGATCACCTGAGGTCAGGAGATCAAGACCAGCCTGACGAATATGGAGAAACCCTGTCTTTACTAAAAATATACACGCGCACACACACACAAATTAGCCGGGCATGGTGGTGCATGCTTATAATCCCAGCTACTTGGGAGGTTGAGGCAGGAGAATTGCTTAAACCCGGGAGGTAGAGGTTGTGGTGAACCGAGATGGGCACCATTGCACTCCAGCCTGGGCAACAAGAACAAAACTCCTTCTCAAATAAATAAATAAATAAATAAAATTAAAACAAAAAAAGAAATGGTTAAGATGCCAAGTTCTATGTTACGTGTATTTTACCACAATAAAAAAATGTATGTTTAAGGAGATTTTTGCAGCATGAACCTAGGGGAGGTGTTGATGATGTAACGTTCAGTGAAAAAAGAACAGGACTTGATACTGCCCATCCCTTCCCCAAGCTCCAGGTCCCTGAGGGGCTCCAGGAAATAAATTGGTGGGTTCTAGTCCCCCCATTCCAAGTCTGCGTTTCCCCTCATTGCTGGCTGCTGGCAGCCAGGGGGACCCAGTAGGGGGGTGTTGGGGTGGTATGGTTTGACTGTATTTCCACCTAAATCTTTTTTTTTTTTTTTTTTGAGATGGAGTTTCACTCTTGTTACCCAGGTTGGAATGCAATCGTGCGATCTCGGCTCACCGCAACCTCTGCCTCCCGGGTTCAAGCGATTCTCCTGTCTCAGCCTCCTGAGTGGCTGGGATTACAGGCATGCGCCACCACACCTGGCTAATTTTTGTATTTTTAGGAGAGACGGGGTTTCACCATCTTGGCCAGGCTAGTCTCGAACTCCTGATCTCAGGTGATCTGCCCGTCTCAGCCTCTCAAAGTGCTGGGATTACAGTGCTGGGATTACAGGTGTGAGCCACCTTGCCTGGTCTCTCCACCCAAATCTCATCTTGAATTGTAGCTCCCATAATTCCCTCGTGTTGTGGGCGGGACCCGGCGGGAGGTCACTCAATCACAGGGGCAGGTCTTTCCTTTGCTATTCTCGTGATAGTGAGTAAGTCTCACGAGATCTGATGGTTTTATAAAGGGGAATTTCTCTGCACAAATCGCCTTCTCTTGTCTGCAGCCGTGGGAGATACGCGCTTTCCACCATGACTGGGCGCCACCCCTTCCAAGCCGTATGGAATTGTGAGTCTCTTACCTTAAACCTCTTTTTAAAATTAATTTATTTTTTTGAGACAGAGTCTCGCTCTGTCGCCCAGGCTGGAGTGCAGTGGCGCGATCTCGGCTCACTGCAAGCTCCGCCTCCCGGGTTTACGCCATTCTCCTGCCTCAGCCTCCCGAGTAGCTGGGACTACAGGCGCCCGCCGCCACACCCGGCTAATTTTTTGGTATTTTTAGTAGAGATGGGGTTTCACCGTGTTAGCCAGGATGGTCTCGATCTCCAGACCTCGTAATCCACCTGCCTCAGCCTCCCAAAATGCTGGGATTACCGGCGTGAACCACCGCACCCAGCCCCTTAAACCTCTTTTGTAAATTGCCCTGTCTCAGGTAGGTCTTTATCAGCAGCACGAAAATGGACTAATACGGCAGGGAGGACTGTGGGGCCACTCACTGCAGGACGCAGTCTGGGATCTGGACGTGTTCCATGGGGATGAGTTGCTCCAGGTCTTCCAAGCTGTGCACGTACTGGATCTTGTTGATGAACTTGACGCTGGCAGGGGGAGAAGGAGGGAGAGGTCTGAAATGCAACCCGTGGGGTGGGAGTTACCTAGGTCCAGACAGAGCCATGGCGACAGGGATGCCCACAGGACCCCACTCCAGGATGCCCCAGGGCAGATGACGACACCTCCCTTGCACCCGATGACAGCCTTAATTCTCCTGCACCCTATGTATGGGGTGGAGACCCCGGGTCTGCCCCGAGGCCCTTGCGAGCAGGGCCATGCACTCCACATAGGTTCCTGCAATGAGGATCTTGTTGGAAGGAAGTCAGGAGGCGGGGAGATGGTCTCAGGCTCTACGGGCTGTTTTACCATCATCTAAACGTTGCTCGTCTGTGTTAATTTTCCCCAAGAATGCTTTCCCTCCACGTCACTGCACAGGACGGCACAGCCAACACTCAGTTGGGCACAAGAAGGGGGCATGTGGGGTTGCCAACTGATTCTCGTTTGTTTTTGTTTGTTTGTTTTTCTTGAGACAGAGTCTCCTTCTGTCACCCAGGCTGGAGTGCAGTGTTGCAATCTCAGCTCACTGCAACCTCTACCTCCCAGGTTCAAGCGATTTCCCCTGCCTCAGCCTCCCGAGTAGCTGGGACTACAGGCATACACCACCACTCCCGGCTAATTTTGTATTTTTAGTGGAGATGGGGTTTCATCATGTTGGCCAGGCTGGTCTCCAACTCCTGACCTCACATGATCTGCCCGCTTCTACCTCCCAAAGTGCAGCCATGAGCCACCTCGCCTGGCCCAATTCTCTGTTCTTTAGTGATGAATGGTTCTTTCCTGTCCAGCCCTGAACGCTGGCCATCTGGTACCACGTGGTGTTTTGTCACCAGCACATCATGGTATTCTTTTTTTTTTTTAGAGACAGAGTCTCACTCTTGTCACCCAGGTTGGAGTGCAGTGGTGCAATCATGGCTCACTGCAGTCTCGGCCTCCTGGGCTCAAGTGATCCTCCTCCCTCAGCCTCTGAGTAGCTGGGATCACAGGTGCGTGTCACCAAGCCTGGCTAATTAAAAAAAATTTTTTTTGTAGAGATAGAGGTCTCGCTCTGTTGCCCAGACTCGTCTTCAACTCCTGGCCTCAAGCAATCCTCCTGCCTCAGCCTCCCAAAGTGCTGGGATTAGAGGTGTGAGCCACCGTGCCCAGTGTTTTATGGATATTTTTAGAGGTTAAAGATTTATTTAAATTATTTATTTATTTATGTTTGAGACAGAGCCTTATCCTGTCGCCCAGGCTGGAGTGCATTGGTGCAATCTCAACTCACTGCAACCTCCGCCTCCAGGGTTCAAGTGATTCTCCTGCCTCAGCCTCCCGAGTAGCTGGGATTACAGGCATGCGCCACCATGCCTGGCTGATTTTTGTATTTTTAGTAGAGACGGGGTTTCACCATGTTGGCCAGGCTGGTCTTGAACTCCTGACCTCAGGTGATCCACCATCTTGGCCTCCCAAAGTGCTGGGATTACAGGCTGAGCCACCGCACCCAGCCACATGCCGAATGTTTAGATCATCGTGGCACAAATAGAAATTTCCTTTTCATTTATATAATCGTGAAACCTCAGGGTTGTAGAGGAGCCCATAATCAGCCTCCAGTCTCGTTGGCTTTTAAATGGGGATAGCTTACAGCTCCTTCCCCCTTTGTAGAGTCAAAAATTAGATCTTCAACATTCTCCATGGCCAAATAAACCAAAAGTGATAGAGTTTAATTCTTTTATTATTTATTTATTTATTTATTTTGGAGACAGAGTCTTGCTCTGTTACCCAGACTGGAGTGCAGTGGCGCGATCTTGGCTCACTGCAACCTCTATCTCCCAGGCTCAAGCAATTCTTGTGCCTCAGCCTCCCGAGTAGCTAGGACTACAGGCGTGAGCCACCACTAATTTTTGTCATTTTTAGTAGAGATGGGATTTCGCTGTGTTGGCCAGGCTGGTCTTGAACTCCTGACCTCAAGTGATCCACCTGCCTCAGCCTCCCAAAATGCTAGGATTACAGGCCTGAGTCACCACACCCGCCCGTATTAAAAAATTTTTTTTTTCTTGTAGAGACAGGGTATTGCTATGTTTCCCAGGCTGGTCTCGAACTCCCGGGCTCAAGCGATTCTCTCATTTCGACCTTCCAAAGTGTTGGGATTACAGGCGTGAGCCATGGTGCCCGGTGAAGAATAGAATTATTGAGTTGGTGCAAGACTGATTGTAGTTTTTATAATGAAAAGCGTGGCAAGAACTCCCATTATTTTGGCACCAACCCAATATCTACATTAAAGGCAAAGGCAGGCCGGGCGCAGTGGCTCAAGCCTGTAATCCCAGCACTTTGGGAGGCCGAGACGGGTGGATCACGAGGTCAGGAGATCGAGACCATCCTGGCTAACCCGGTGAAACCCCGTCTCTACTAAAAAAAAAAAATACAAAAAACTAGCCGAGCGTGGCGGTGGGCGTCTGTAGTCCCAGCTACTCGGGAGGCTGAGGCAGGAGAATGGGGTAAACCCGATCTCAGCTTGCAGTGAGCTGAGATCCGGCCACTGCACTCCAGCCTGGGCGACAGAGCGAGACTCTTGTCTCACAAAAAAAAAAAAAAAAGGCAAAGGCAATCTATGTTACTGAATTCTGGAATATAGAGGAGAAAGTGCAATTCTTTTAGACGGAAATGCGTGTTTGCCATTTTGCTTGCGTGATTCATTATTAGAGCAAATGATCCATAATTAGTGTATTCTTCATCTCATTTCGCTAATATGTAAATAAGCCCTTTCAGGGTACTTAGCAGTCCTTGAAAACAGCATGTTTAAAGAGTCTGCCTTGAAAATCGTGCCTGCTGTGAATCTGTCCTGTCGTGCAAGGGAGAGTACAGCCCTCGTCTCTTTCACTCATCCCAGATTTGTAACTGGGAACATGAACATTAGGAATCTTTATTCAATTCAGTGTTTTGCATCAGATTAAATTAAATTTGCATGACATTTTATTGGATTGAATAAGGCATTTAACATGCCTAATTTTATTTCACTTGATCTGTTTTACTCTATGCTTAACATAGTAACTATGATATACATTATAGAATATATGTAGTTTTACATTTTAAATTTGTTATTAATTAATCATATTATTTCTTTATACATATATATTTTTTATTTTTATTTTATTTTATTTTTTATTTATTTATTTATTTATTTATTTTGGAGATGGAGTCTCGCTCTGTCGCCCAGGCTGGAGTGCAGTGGCCGGATCTCAGCTCACTGCAAGCTCCGCCTCCCGGGTTTATGCCATTCTCCTGCCTCAGCCTCCCGAGTAGCTGGGACTACAGGCGCCCGCCACCTCGCCCGGCTAGTTTTTTGTATTTTTTTTTTTTAGTAGAGACGGGGTTTCACCATGTTAGCCAGGATGGTCTCGATCTCCTGACCTCGTGACCCGCCCGTCTCGGCCTCCCAAAGTGCTGGGATTACAGGCTTGAGCCACTGCGCCCGGCCTATTTTTTATTTTTAGAGACAGGGTTTTGCTCTGTCTCCCAGGCTGGAGTGCAGTGGAGCAATCATAGCTCACTGCAGCCTCTACCTCCTGGGCTCAAGTGATCCTCCTGCCTCAGCCTCCTGAGTAGCTGGGACTACAGGCGTGTGATGCCATGCATGGCTGATTTTCTTTTGAGACAGGGTCTCACTCGGTCACTCAGGCTGGAGTACACTGGCTTGATCACGGCTCATTGCAGCCTTGACCTCCTGGGCTCAAGCCATCTTCCCACATGAGCCTCCCAAGTAGCTGAAACTACAGGTGCACACCACCATGTCCTGCTAATTTTTGTATTTTTTGTAGAGATGGGGGTTTTGCTATGTTGCTCAGGCTGGCCTCAAACGATCCTCCCACCTCAGCCTTCTGAGTAGCTGGGATTACAGGTGTGAGCCACAGTGCCTGGCTGTGTGCAATTTAAAACTGTTTAAAGCAATAATATGTATTCATCCTAGAGAAGCTGGAACATGCAGATCAAACACACACATGGATGCACACACGTGCACACACAGATGCACACACAAATGCATGCATACACACACACACACACACACTCAGGCCACCAGACTCGGGTTGTAGCCTCCTCGTCTCACCTGATGAAAGGGCGAGAGATGGCCAGCACAGTCCGAATGAACCACGAGGGGTGGACGATGATCAAGGACTTCAGGTTTTTCCGCAATCTGTGTGGGGCCGCAAAGGAAGCAAGATGGGCTCCTGGGGCGAGCCCTGGGGAGGGAGGAGTTGGGTGGGACGGGAGAGCCACAAGCAAGCATTCGTCACTTTGCTCATTCCACATGTGGACTCCAGGTACCTGGCAAATCCCTGTCCCCATCCAAGACATGGGGGTCCCATGGTGGGATAAAGACACACCCTTTGAGGTGGATGAGGTAGATAGAGACCCCATGGCACAGAGTAGGTGAACCAGGTTGGCAGTTATTTGAGCAGCCAAGATTGTATTTTCACCACCTAATGCCCTAGGAGGGACCAACCTGTCCTTGGAGCCTCCCTCCACTAACCAGGGTGCAAGGATGGATTGGCTGGCTCAATTTTGATGTCACTCTGAGGCTATTTACGATAACCCAGGGGTAGAAGCAACCCTTGTCCATCAAGATGAACGGATTGGATAAACCAAATGTGGTGTGTCCGTGCAATGGAATATTATGCAGCCATGAAAAGGAAGGAGGTTCTGACACAGCCTACAATGTGGATGCACCCTGAGGACGTCACACTCAGTGAGGAAAGCCAGATACAAAAGGACAAATCCTGTGTGATGCCAGTCCTAGGAGGTCCCTAGAGTCATCAGATTCACAGAGACAGAAAGTAGGATGGGGGGGTGCCAGGGCCTGGGGAGAAGGAATTGGGAGTGACCGTTTCATGGGGATAGAGTCTTGCTCTGTCGCCCAGGCTGGAGTGCAGTGGCATGATCTTGGCTCACTGCAAACTCCGTCTCTTGGGTTCAAGTGATTCTCCTGCCTCAGCTTCCCAAGTACCTGGGACTACAGGCGTTCATCACCACGCTCAGCTAATTTTTGAATTTTTTTAGTAGAGATGGGATTTCACTATATGTTGGCCAGGCTGGTCTTGAACTCCTGACCTCAGGTGATCCGCCCACCTTGGCTTCCCAAAGTGCTGGGATTACAGGTGTGAGCCCCCTCACCCAGCCTATAAGTTTTTCTGTAGAGACAGGGTCTTGCTGTGTTGCCCAGGCTCGTCTCAAACTCCTGGGCTCAAGGGACCCTCCCACCTCAGCCTCCCGAAATGCTGGGATTCCAGGTGTGAGCCACCAAGCCCGGCCCCCTGTGTGATTTTCATGCCCCCGCTGTGCATCCTGAGGCATCCCCACGTCACCTCCGATCGATCATCTGGTAGCACTTCTTCAGCCAGCCGATCCCTGGCATCCTTCGCCGGGGCGTGGCGCCGTTCAGGTACACGATCATGTAGTCCTCAGCCACCAGGAGCTCTAAGCTGCTGATGACGTACCTGCTCACGGGGCACAGAAGGCAGGGACCCAACATGGAGGGGTCCAGCGTCAGGACACCTGCAGTGCCAACCCCGCCTGCCTCCACCCCTGCCTTGGCTGGGCCAGCCGCACCGGTCCAGGTGTTGTCTGCTGTCCTGGCAGATTGCAGGATGTGGATGATCCCAGCACACTCCACATGAGTGTCAGCGGGGAGCCTCCTAGGGCAGTTACCCTTTTATTGAGTCTTGTTTTTGTTTTTTTTTTTTTTTTTTTTTTTTTTTTT
>NC_045454.1:48890943-48914109 GCF_002776525.5 Piliocolobus tephrosceles
TCTCTCTCTCTTTCTTTTTCTTTCTTTCTTTCTGTCTCTCTCTCTCTTTCTTTTTTTTTTTTGAGATGGAGTTTCGCTCTTGTTGCCCAGGTTAGAGTGCAATGGTGCGATCTCGGCTTACCACAATCTCCGCCTCCCGGGTTCAAGTGATTCTCCTGCCTCAGCCTCCCAAGTAACTGGGATTATAGGTGCCCACCACCACACCCGGCTAATTTTGTATTTTTAGTAGAGATGTTGGTCAGGCTGATCTTGACCTCCTGACCTCAGGTGATCCGCCTGCCTCGGCCTCCCAAAGTACTGGGATTACAGGCGTAAGCCACGACACCCAGCCTGAACTTTCTTTAGCTAAGGTGGGCACGTAAGGGAGAGGGGGGAAAAGGGGAAGGGGCGTCTGCAATGAGCTAGAGAGTTCATGTTTTTTTCAAATAAGCCAAGGAATGTGAGCTGGTACTGATAAGTCTGGTACTGTGGCGTGTCTGGGCATGTAACAAAGGCAGAAAGAAAAAAAGAGAAAAATGAAAAAGGGGTGTATGTGGGGGGTACTATGAATTAAAGAATAAAGGATTCATCAGGCTCTTTGAAGAGAAACCTCATCATATCCCACATATTCAATAATATGATTCAATTTAATCAATGTAATTCAATAATGAGATTCAATTTAATCTCAGCACTTTGGGAGGCCGAGTCGAGCAGATCACAAGGTTAAGAGATCGAGACCATCCTGGCCAACATGGTGAAACCCAGTCTCTACTAAAAATACAAAAAAATTAGCTGGGTGTGGTGGGGGGGCGCCTGTAGTCCCAGCTACTCGGGAAATCGAGGCAGGAAAATCGCTTGAACCCGGTAGGCAGAGGTTGCAGTGAGCTGAGATCGCGCCACTGCACTCCAGCCTGGCAACAAAGAAAGACTGCATCTCTAAATAAATAAATAAATAATCTTTAAATAGAAACACATATAAAGTGAGGTAATGTATTCTTTGTTTGTTTTTGTTTTTTTTGAGGCAGAATCTTGCTCTGTCATCCAAGCTAGAGTGCAGTGGTCAGTATTAGTGAACTTGGTGTTGGTGGTGACTTTAGAGAACAGAATTAATGAGAATTGACTGGGTCTACCTTCTTTCTTCTTTTCTTTTCTTTTCTTTTTTTTTTTCTTTTAAACTGGGTTTTGCTCTGTCACCCAGACTGGAGTTCAGTGGTACACATGGCTCACTGCAACCTTGGCCTCCTGGGCTCAAGCGATCCTCCCACCTCAGCCTCCTAAGTGGCTGGGACTACAGGCACATGCCACCATGCCTGGCTAATTTTTGTATTTTTTGTAGAGATGGGGTCTCCCTATGTTGCTTAGACTCGTCTCAAACTCCTGGGCTCACGTGATCCTCCTGCCTTGGCCTCCGAAGTAGCTGGGGTTACTGCTGTGAGCCACTATGCCTGGTCTGTTTCTACTTCTGAAGGCTGTTTTTTTGTTTGTTTGTTTTGTTTGTTTTTTTGTTTTTTGAGACAGAGTTTCACTCTTCCACCCAGGCTGGAGTGATCTCAGCTCACTGCAACCTCCGCCCTCTGGGTTGAAGCAGTTCTCCTGCCTCAGCCTCCTGAGTACCTGGGATTATAGGCACCCACCACCACGCCTGGCTAATTTTGTTGTATTTTTAGTAGAAATGGGGCTTCACCATGTTAGCCAGGCTGGTCTCGAACTCCCGACCTCGGCCTCCCAAAGTGCTGGGATTACAGGCATGAGCCATGGCCTTCTGAAGGCTATTGTGGGAATTAGATTACATTTTGCATGGAAAGCATTTAGCACAATCCTTGTAGTAAATAATAGAAAAAATGCAAGCCAGAGAAAACACGACAACAGATCCTTTGTAAAGAGATGCAGCCTTTGTTACCTAATTAGAATGGCAGGGACTTGGAGAGAGGCCATGTGCAATTAATTACCTTGTTGAACTTTAGCCAGGGCATGGCAGGGGGAGCTGCATTGGCCAGACCCACCAGACCATTCCTGGTGGCCACACATGGTCATGGAAATACAGATGGAAGAGTGCCATCAGCTAAATCACCAAATGTGGCTTCCCGCAGCACCCTGGGCTCTCCATGGAGCCTGTCCAAGAATTAGTAGCCCTGTACCTGCTGAATGCACTTCTTACTTTAATGCTCTCTAATACTCCACTGTCAAAAAGCCAACTGATTTGAAAGACTTCGGCAAAGCAAAAGTTCATAGATGCTCAAGACCCAAGACTTCCTTTTTGTTTGTTGTTTTGTTTTGAGACTGAGTCTCACTCTCTCACCTGGGCTGGAGTGCAATGGCGCTATCTCAGCTCACTGCAACATCTGCCTTCCAGGTTCAAGCAATTCTCCTGCCTTGGCCTCTTGAGTAGCTGGAACTACAGTCACCCACCACCTCACCTGGCTAATTTTTGTATTTTTTAATAGAGACAGGGTTTCACCATGCTGACCAGGCTGGTCTTGAACTCGTGACCTCAGATGATCCGCCCGCCTCAGCCTCCCAAAGTGCTGGGATTACAGGCATGCGCCCGACCCCTTTTATGTTTTTTTTTGTTTTTTGTTTTTTGTTTTTGTTTTTGGAGGCAGGGCGTCTGGCTCTGTCACCCAGGCAGTGGTGTGATCTTGGCTCACTGCAACATCTGCCTCCTGGGTTCAAGTGATCCTCCCGCCTCAACTTCCTGAGGCACCTGCCACCACGCCCATCTAACAGAAGCCCACGACTTCTATGATGCTTTTTGGAGTCTAGTGTTCAAAGTGGGCATCTTAGTCTGTTCAGGGTGGTACAACAAAATACCATAGACTGGGCCGGGCGCGGTGGCTCACGCCTATAATCTCAGCACTTTGGGAGACGGAGGCGGGTGGATCACCTGAGCTCAGGAGTTTGACACCAGCTTGGCCAACATGGTGAAACCCCGTCTCTACTAAAAATGCAAAAATTAGCCGGGTGTGCTGGCGTGCGCTTATAATCCCAGCTACTTGGGAGGCTGAGGTCGGTGGATCGCCAAAGCCTGGAGGCGGAGGTTGCAGTGAGCTGAGATTGTGCTATTGCACTCCAGCCTGGGCGACAGAGCAAGATTCCATCTCAAAACAAAACAAAACAAACAAACAAACAAACAAGAAAGCCTCCAGGACCTCCAACCTCCAGAACCTCCAGGTCTCACTCTGGAGTGCAGTGGTACAATCACAGCTCACTGCAGCCTTGACCACCCAGGCTCAAGTGATCCTCCTACCTTAGCCTCCTGAATAGCTGGGACCACAGGCATGTACCATCATGTCCAGCTAATTAAAAAAAAAAAAAAATTGTAAAGACGGGGTCTTGCTATGTTGCTCAGGCTAGTCTCAAACTCCTAATGCAAGATCCTCCTGCTTCAGCCTCTCAAAATGTTGGGATTACAGATGTGAGCCACTGTGCCTAGCCTATCATTTATTTATATCAGGTTGTGAACACAGGAGGCAGACCATGGGACCTCCTGAGGAATCATTCTGAGGCTAGATGCAAAAAATTAAAAAACTAGCTGGCTGTGGCGGTGGGGCTTGTGGCGTGGGTGGGGCTTAAGCAGAGACCTCCACATCTGAGTGGTTAAAGGGAAGGCGGAGTTCCAAGAAAAGGCGGGGCTTGTGGCATGGGTGGGGGTTGAGCAGAGACCACATATGAGTGAGTAAACGGAAGGCAGGGCTCTGAGTAAGAGGCGGGACTTGTAGCATGGGCAGGACTTGATCAGATACCTCCATATGTGAGTGGTTAAAGGGAATGTGGGGCTCCAAGAAAGAAGCAAGGCTTCTAGCGTGGACGGGGCTTGAGCAGAGACCTCCACATTTCGGTAAAGAGGAGGGCGGGGCTCTGTATAGGAGGCGGGGCCTCGGGGCTGGGCCGGTAACGAGGCGGTGTCTCCCCAGCCCAAGAGAAGGAAGCGAGAAGATGCGGGCTTCGCGCAGGGGGCGGGGCTTGGGGCGCGTGGCTGGGCGCGAGGGGCACGCGGCTCAGGGGCGGGGCCCGTGACGTCAGGGGGCACGCCGGGCTCGGGGAAGACGCCAAGATGGCGGCAAGCCACTATTTCGGCTTCGCGCAGGGCAGCGACCTGCAGTACAGGTAACAGCCCCGCCGCGCCGGCCCCTGCTAGTCCCGGCTCCTGCAGCCTGGCCAGGACCCCGCCTGCCCCTCCTCCCGCCCCGCGCACCTGGTCCGGGCCAGGCCCCATCCCCAGCCCCAACCTGGATCCCCGGCCTGCGGAGAGCCGCGGCGCCGGGAGGAGCCGGCGGGGCTGCCTCAGGTTCGGCACCGGGCGGGACGCGGGCTCTGGGGCTCTGGCTGAGGCGTCTCTGCAGCCGACGGTGTCTATCGGCGGGAGCGGGAGGGGGCTTCTGAAGTGGGAGGGGGCCTGGGCCTCTGCGGGGTGGGGGCGGTCAACCCCTGATGGGGACGCCCCGAGGAGGGCAGCGAGAGGGAACAGACCCGGGAGGGTGCCTGGCCGGGGAGGGGGAGGGACAGAGTGGTGGAGGGAGAGGGAACGGGAACTGACCCAATGCAGAGAGGAGACCTGGGAGGTGCCTGGCTGGGGAGGGGGTGGGGATGGGCAGAGAGGAGCTGACCCCTGATTGCTGGTAGGAGAAGAGAAGACAGAGACCTGGGATTGTGCCTGGCCGGGCCAGAAGGAGGGCCAGAGGTTAGCTGAGCCCTGATTGCTGGTAGGGGAAGAGAAGACACAGACCTAGGAGGGTGTCTGGCTGGGCAGGAGGAGGGGAAGGGCAGAGGAGCATTGACCCCCGGTTGCCGGGGTAGGAGAAGACACAGACCTGAGAGGGTGCCTGGCGGGGCAGGGGGATGGATAGGGGGGAGCTGACCCCCGATTGTTGGTAGGGGAGGAGAAAACAGATCAGCGAGTGTTCCCAGCTGGGCAGGAGGAAGCCACAGTCGAGGGTGAACTGGCCGCTGATGGGGGTAAGAGAGAAGACAAACCTGGGAGGGTGCCTGACTGAACAAGGGAGGGCTAGAGCGGAGCTGACCCCTGATTGCTGGTAGGGAAAGAGAATACAGACCTGGGAGGGTGTCCGGCTGGGCAGGAGGAGGGGAAGGGCAGAGGGGTGTTAACCCCCGATTGCTGGAGGAGGAGAAGGCAGAGACCTGGGAGGCTTTCCGGCTGGGCAGGGGGCAGCCACATTCGAGTGTAGGGGTCACTGACCCTGATGATGGGGGTAGGAGAGAAGGCAGAGACCTGGGAGGGTACCCCAGGCAGGGGCAGAAACAGAGGTTGGTGTGGGGAACTGAGGCCTGATTGGGGAAGGGGGACAGAGACTTGGCGGGAAGCCAGTATGATGTGGGAGAAGGTCCTGAGGTCAAATAAGAGAGTGGGCACCTGGGTTTCCAGGGAACTGGGACCCCGCTGGGACAGTGAGGCCGGAGAAAGGGCCCTGAGTGTTTGGGTATTTAAGATCCTTTTCTAGGTCTTAAATTCTAGTCGTTTGGGAGGGGAGAGAGAGAGAGGATCCTGGAGGAGAGATGGCAGGGGATGGGGACACACTGGGAACTGGCCAGGGGCAGGAGAGCTCAGTGAGTAGGGACACAGGGTAAGTTTGTACCCTGAATATACAAACACACACTCTACACTCTTCTCCCAGTCCTGCTCCTCGGAGCACCTCTGCTATCTTCAGCCCTTACGTCTGTCCCCAAGACCGGAGTCCCAGTCTGAAAGCCAGGGCTGGCATCTCTGGAGGGAGCAGATCCCCTGGCAACAGTTGGTAATTTCCGTGTGTCACCCTTGTGTCGGTTTCCAGCTGCTAGCTTGCTATAACCTTGTGGGTCACAGCCCCTGCTGAGCCCCCACAGATACAAACCACCCCTTGGGCACCTCATAGAGGGGCCTCTGCTGAGCTCCGGGCTCTGCTCCCCTGCCGTGTTCCTACTCCATTTCAGCACGTGGAAGAGAGATCCAGGCTGGTGTTTCAGCCTCCCGCGGTGCAGCGGCAGTGCCGATCCTTCCACCAGTGGCTGTGATATTGCTGTGCCCTTTCCAGTGGAATCACAAAGAGAAACCACTCAGGGCTTGGAAACCAGGGCTGTGGGAATGAGGAGTGCACCTGTTTCCTGCGCTTGGAGTGGTTTCTCCCATGGAGTACTTGGCTAGTAATGGATTTCCTATTAGGGAAAGAATGTATGGCCTGCTGATTTCCCAGAACGGAGCGTTTAATTTTTATTTGATCTTCTCTTTTGCTTCCTTCATCCTCAGTGGTGTTTTGCTGGCCGGTGCTCAGTTAAAGCGGCTTGACTCAGCTAGCACTCCAGGCTGGTAGAAACTTCTGGACACACTCCACCCCTCTGCCTACTAGCTCTTCCTTCTTTTCTCTTTCTCTTCTTTCTTTCCCCATCGCATTCTTCTATCAGACATGGAAAATCACTTGAATATTATGCTTGCTATTAAAATTGCCTTCCACAGGAGAAATCGAATGTTTATGTTGTTCAAATAGGTAATTGCTAAACTTCAGTAGCCGCTTCTGGCATTGATTTGAATTAATGTGCTTGTACATTTTAGCGTTTTAGTGCACTACGTTCTGTGTTCTGATGGCTTAGGTGATCCAGTATACACATAACCAAGGGTGTGAACCCCGTGTTGAGTTGTTGAGTTAGTCCCTCCTTAGCATTGCTCCAGGGAGAATGTGTTCTTCCTTAAGAAAAGAGTAAGCTATGAACTAAAACTCAAAATAACACTGGAATCATAGCAAAATACATTTCAGTCTCATACAACCTTGAAACAAGATAATATGCATTATTTGAATGACTTTAGGTTAACTAGACATTCTTTCTTGCCTGAAATGACTTTTGTTTGGAAACATTGGCTGCTTTTAAAGTATATAAGTTTTGGCCGGGCGTGGTGACTCATGACTGTAAACCCAGCACTTTGGGAGGCTGAGGCAAGCGGATTGCTTGAGGTCAGGCGTTCGAGACCAGCCTGGCCAACATGGTGAAACCCTATCTCTCTTAAAAATACGAAAATTAGCCAGGCATGTTGTCGCACGCCTGTAATCCCAGCTACTCGGGAGGCTGAGGCAGCAGAATCGCTTGAACCTGGGAGGCGGAGGTCACACTGAGCCAAGATTGCACCACTGTACTCCAGCCTGGGTGACAGAGTGGGAGACTCTGTCTAAAAAAAAAAAAAAAAGAAAGAAAAAGAAAAAAAATAATTAGCACCGAGCACAGTTTTTTAGCTGAGAATAGCTGAGGAGCTCCAACAGGGTCTGTACATGTTTAAGTCACACTGGTCATGAAGCATTGAGAGCTCAAAGCGGCGTGTTAGAAATGCAGAGTGGTGGGAAGCGACGGCCGGAGGCCTCTGCCGTTACCTTTCTCTTCGTTTAGCAGTTTTGTCATAGTTCCACCAGTATTACGCAGTCGGCTAACTGTGCCTTTGCATTCTTGTTAAATCTAAGTTAGAGGACTACCGGCTTTTGGTGTAATTCTTGATGTCCTGTCCAGAGAATCTCTGTCTGTCTGTTTGTCGGTTTGTTTGTGAGACAGGGTCTCACTCTGTTGCCCAGGCTGGAGTGCAGTAGCACAGGCTCGGCTCACTCCAGCCTGTAACTCCTGGGCTCAGGCGGTTTTCCCACCTCAGCTTCCTGGAGTGGCTGGGACTACAGGTGCACACCACCATGCCTGGCGATTTTTATTTTTGTAGGGATAGGATCTTGCTATTTTGCCCAGGCTGGTCTTGAACCGGCCTGAAGGGACCTCCCGCCTCTCCCTCCTAAAGTGCTGGGTTTACAGGCACTTCCTCCCTGCAATTGAATTCTGACACTATTAGCATACATTATAAGCTGAACTCCTTCCCCTGGAGAGTTTCAGGAAGTGGGAGGCAGGGTTGGAACGCCATCACACTCTATTAGTCATGGGCAGGATGCTCGCTGCTGGTTAGTGATGCTCTGTGTGAGGTAAGTCCCGGGCACCTGATACTGACTGAGCCCTCACGTGATCCTTGGGATCGGTGTTGTGAAGCCCATTTTGCTGATGAGGAAAGTGAGGCTTGGGGGAAGTCACTGGACTGACGTGGAGTCCCAGTGGTCGCCCTGGCTAGGAATCAGCCCAGGCCAGTGCCTCACTCACAGTCAGGGCTGCCAGAGCATAGAGAGGCAGCCATGGTGTCCAACCCAACTCTGACCACGTCAGCTTAGCAGTCGCACCTGTGGTAGAGACTGTGTTATTGCCATCCTTTACGCTGTCACCTGCACCCTGCCCTGATAGTTCAGGCCTGGTCAGATAGTAGTTTAGGGCTACATCCTTCAAACATTAAAAAAGACATGGCCAGGCGTGGCAGCGCACACCTGTAGTCCCAGCACTTTGGGAGGCCAAGGAGGGAGGATTGCTTGAGGCCAGGAAGTTGAGGCTGCATTGAGCTATGATCACACCACTGCACTCCAGCCTGGGCGACAGTGCGACACCCTATCTAAAAAAACAATTAAAAAAAAGAGCCCCTCCCCGCAGTGGGGACATTGAGATAGCACATGGCGCCGTGTCACTGGGAAAGTAATGGTGACCTGACCCATATCTCTCAGAAATGTCTCCCGGGCGACAGGTAGCTTGAGAAAGACCCGGAGCCCATGCTGACCGTGGGAGCAGCTTGGCAGCCCAGTGCCAGTGACAGAACCTGCTAATACCCCCGATGGGAGCCCCTGTCTGCCAGGTGTGGCTGCGACTGGCTTCAGAAAGAAGCCGACCTGGTCATACCCAGCCCAGACGCCACGTTCACCCTCCTGCGGGCCTCCAGGTCCTTCCAGTGGAAACCCCACCCGCCAAGGCCAGCCCTGTCCCTTTGAGCTTAGGTCCAAGGAGCACAGGCTGCCCTGGAGAATCCGACGTCGCCACCATGGGGTCCAGGGCGCATGCCCCTGAATGGACTCCTACCACTAGGTCCAGAAAGCCCCAGGAAAGTGAGACCGTGGACCCCTCAAGCTGTCTGCACATCCTAATAAGTCACTGCGCCTCCGCTGCACCCGTTCTTTCCAGGGCACACGACCCTGCAGGAGTGAGGGGGACTTGCCCCTTCCCATGCCGCTGTGGTCTTTTTCAAGCCCTTCTCAGCCAGGCTGAGATACGAATTAGATGCTGAACTCCTCAGAAGAGAATCTGAATTAGATCCTGAACTCCTTAGAAGAGAATCTGAGAGGCAGTGCTGGCTGCAGGTAAAAACTTGGATTGAAGTATATTTTCAGGAAACCTTTTCAAATAACAGGACTTGGGGTCTGAGCTCCTATACAAGGAATTAGGTAGATTGAATATTTTTGAAGTGTGGATTTTGTTTTTTCATCTTGTTTTAGAACCAAAAGTTAGGCCAGGTGTGGTGGCTCACACTTGTAATCCCAGCATTTGGGGAGGCTGAAGCAGGCAGATCTCCTGAGGTCAAGAGTTCCAGACCAGCCTGGCCAACATGGTGCAACCCCATCTCTACTGAAAATACAAAAATTACCTGGGTGTGGTGGTGGGTGCCTGTAGTCCCAGCTACTTGGGAGGCTGAGGCAAGAGAATTGCTTGAACCTGGGAGGCTGAGGTTGCATTGAGCTGAGATTGCACCATTGCCCTTCAGCCTGGGCAACCGAGTGAGACTCCATCTCAAAATAAAAAAAAGAACCAAAAGTTAGTTCATACACATTGGGGCAGAAGTAAATTCCTAGGAGACTTTTTTCTCCCCTAAACATATTCTCTGTTTCTGGATTTTTAAGAGTTTTATTTTGTATTTGTCTCTCATCTGGGTCTACGAACATGTGTATTTAGAATGATCAGAACAAATACATCAGATTTAAAAGCATTTTCTTTCTTTTTTTTTTTTTTTTGAGGCGGAGTCTCGCTCTGTTGCTCGGACTGGAGTGCAGTGGCCGGATCTCAGCTCACTGCAAGCTCCGCCTCCTACGCCATTCTCCTGCCTCAGCCTCCCGAGTAGCTGGGACTACAGGCGCCCGCCACCTCGCCCAGCTAGTTTTTGTATTTTTAGTAGAGACGGGGTTTCACCGTGATAGCCAGGATGGTCTCAATCTCCTGACCTCGTGATCCGCCCGTCTCGGCCTCCCAAAGTGCTGGGATTACAGGCTTGAGCCACCGCGCCCGGCCTAAAAGCATTTTCGAATGGCCCTGGAAAACAGTCTTTTCACGTGAGTGTAATGAGTATCGGTGTTCTTTCCTGGGGTTCTGGGGGTCATGGGACAAAGGCCCTGATCCAGATAAATAGGCAGCCCTAGAAAAATAAGGAAAACACTTAGAAAGGGGACGTGTAAACCCTGTGTTCATTCTCTTTGTATTTTATTATTAGTAGTATTTAGACAGGGTCTCACTCTGTTGCCCAGGCTGGAGTGCAAGGGTGCGGTCTCAGCTCACTGCAACATTTGGCTCACGAATTCGAGCAATCAAGCAGCCTCCCTAGTAGCTGAGCCTGCAGGCGTGCGCCACCACACCCAGCTAAGTTTTGTATTTTTGTATTTTTTATTTTTTATTAAGTTTTGTATTTTTAGTAGAGAGAAGGTTTCACCATGTTGGCCAGGCTGGTCTCAAACCCCCTGATCTCAGGTGATCTGCCCGCCTCGGCCTCCCAAAGTGCTGGGATTACAGGCGTGAGCCACCGTGCCCAGCCCTATTTCAGTTACTTTTTGAGGTAGGGTCTCACTGTGTCACCCAGGCCTGGAGCACAGTGGTGCGATCATAACTTCATGCAGCCTCAACCTTCTGGCCTCAAGCAGTCCTCCCTCCTGGGCCTCCTAAGTAGTTGGGATTTCAGGTACACACCACTACACCAGGCTAAATGACTTTTTTGTAGAGACAGGGTTTTGCCATTGGCCAGGCTGGTCTCAAACTTCTGAGCTTAAGTGGTCCACCCGCGTCGGCCTCGCAAAGTGCTGGGATTACAGGTGTGAGCCACCGTGCTCTGTTCAACTTTAATTTTAAAGTTGCCAGATTTCTTTTAGCTAGAAAGTTAATTTGTAAATATTTTGGGGAATGACACTTCTTTTTTTGGTGGATATGTTGCTTTGGGCAGGTTTTTCTCCCCTAAGGTAAGTTCCATTTGCCTTTTTAAATGGACCTACGGCAAGTCATTTACTTGTCGCGGTTGGTGGAGAGTGGAGAGGCGGCATGGCTCTGATTCCATGTCATTGTGGATCTGGGAAGGCCAGTCCTGCTGCAGGAGGTGAAGTCTGTGGTGAGCTCTGTCCCTCGGGAGCAGAGTGACCTGTAATGTCCCCAGGTCCTTGCCATGGATATATAAAGAGTCGGTGGTGTCTGTTGTTTTGAGTGTCGTTGGGCCGTGGATGTATAAAGAGTCAGTGGTGTCTGTTGTTTTGAGTGTTGCTGGGCTGTGAATGTATAAAGAGCCAGGAGTGTCTATTGTTTTAAGTGTTGTTGGGCCGTGGATGTATAAAGAGCTGGTGGTGTCTGTTGTTTTGAGTCGTTGGTTGAGCCCAGGTTGGTGGTTCGAGGCCGGCTGTAGTTGCTCATGATAACCTGGGGTTTGCCATCTTGTCCTGCCCTTGACATGAGCAGCTCATGAGCCAGCACAGACGGGGCTCTGCAGGCCGTTCGGCTTCTTAAAGCAGCAGGAGAGGGCTGGAACAGGAGATGACCCCTCCTTGTTCCTGAGATGTGGGCCAGTTTGGTGCACAAGAGTAAAAAGGTGTTGCTATAGTGAGCTGATGCTGCTTCTGGGAGGGCACGCAGCTAATGCTTTCTCTAGCGTGATCGGCGTGGTATCGTCAAGATGGTATTCTCAAGCACCTGCCTGGTGGGGCTCACCACGCAGCCACCTCCACATGGGACCGTGTTCCTTCTCAGGGCAGAGGATAAGCCCATCAGTCCCACCGCTGCACAGCCTGGCTCACCCCCGAGGCTCGGGAAACTCGACACCCAGGCTCTGGAATCCAGTTCCCACCTCAAGAACCTGACGCCCTATGGTGGCTCCGTCCTGAGGAACCAGGCGGGTCCTGGTTTGGAGCTGGCTTCTTGACTCCATTCAAAAGAAGACGGTTTGAAAGTGAGCCTGGGATAATAAAATCCTTTTGGGCCGGGTGCAGTGGCTCACGCCTATTATCCCAGCACTTTGGGAGGCCGAGGCAGGAGGATCGCTTGAGCCCTGGAGTTTGCGACCAGCCTGAGCAACATAGTGAGACCCCCATCTCTAAAAAAAAAAAAAAAAAATTAGCCGAGCATGGTGGTGCACACCTGTAGTTCCAGCTGCTTGGGAGGATGAGGTGGGAGCGTCACTTGAACCCAGGAGTTTGAGGCCACAGGGAACTATGATTGTGCTGCTGCACTCCAGCCTGGGAGACAGAGCAAGACCCTGACTCAAAAAGCAAAAAAGTCCTTTTGGTATCTTCCCAAGGACTGAGTTAACAGAACTCCTTTCTAATACGTTGGGACATCTTGGGGGTTTCTGGATCTGAAATGGGCATTTCACGTGGAGACTGCACCTAAGGGTTTCATGGTCAGAAAAAAGAGAAAGAAAAAAACCGGTTACAAAATCAGGACTGTTATGGGTATGAATGTGTAAGATGCATTTTGAATATAAAACCCCTGTGAACAGAAGTGCCAAAAAATGAAATTCTGGGGGGGGTGTGTGTGTGTTGTGTGTACACACAGCAATTGAAACGTCATCTTACTGCCGATAAAACAGACTTGAAAATACTCTCCTTGATGAAGGACTTGACTGGGCGCACCAGCATCTGGCATGGCAGGGCACGTTGTCTCTCTGGCCCGAGGCACTGCGCCCTCCACCTGGGTGCGCCAAGGCCAGAACGCTGGAGTGCGGATGTTCTCCAGGGTCACGGAAGTCGGTGGCTGGATGAGTCAGGGTCTCTAGAGGGACAGGACTCACAGGATAGAGGTCTCCATGAAAGGGAGCTTATCCAGGAGAAGTGACTCGCACGGTCACAAGGTAAAGTCCCAGCTAGGCCGTCTGCAGGCTGAGGAGCAAGGACGCCAGTCAGTCCAAGTCCCCAAACCTCAAAAGTCGGGAAGTCGACAGCGCAGCCTTCAGTCTGTGGCCGGAGGCCCGAGAGCCCCTGGCCAGCTGCTGGTGTAAACCCAAGAGTCCAAAAACTGAGGAACTTGGAGTCTGATGTTTGAGGGCAGGAAGCACCCAGCACGGGAGAAAGATGAAGGCCAGAAGACTCAGCCAGTCCAGTCCTTCCACGTTCCTCTGCCTACTTTTATCCTGGCCACACTGGCAGCTGATTAGATGGTGGCCACCCAGAGTGAGGGCAGGGCTGGTTCTCCGTGTCCACTGACTCAAATGTGACTCTCCATTGGCAGCCCCCTCACAGACACACCCAGGACAATACTTTGCATCCCTCAGTCCAATCAAGTTGACACTCAGTATTAACCATCACAGGGCCTATGATATTTCCATTTCCAGCTGGGTGGCCTCAGCCTTCATCTCCGTCTGCCATGAGGGTGATAGAGAAATAGGTGATGAGCTGTGTTCGGGAAGAAAGAGTCCTTGTTTTTAATTATGTGGTTTTTTTTTTTTTTTTGAGACGCAGTCTCACTCTGTCGCCCAGGCTGGAGTGCAGTGGTGCGATCTCAGCTCACTGCAACCTCCGCCTCCCGAGTTCAAGTGAGGCTGAAGCCTCAGCCTCCCGAGTAGCTGGGATTACAGGCGTGCACCACCATGCCTGGCTGATTTTTGTATTTTTAGTAGAGACAGTGTTTCACCATGTTGGGCAGGCTGGTCTTGAACTCCTGACCTCAGGTGATCCGTCTGCCTTGGCCTCCCAGAGCACTGGGATTATAGGTGTGAGCCACTGCGCCTGGCCAAGTCCTTGTTTTTAGAAAGAAAGAACGATGACATTTCTCAGCCTGTGATTCTAGGAAAATCTATATTTCCACTTGAGTTTTTCCTTCGACTCGAAATGTTTTTTGGGTTTTGTGTGTGTGTGTTCCCATTGAATTATTCAATGCGGTGTTCAGTAGAAATTATTATACGCAAACAGAGAATGACCCATCTTCCTGGCTGTCCCTAAGACATTTTGCCACCTGCCTCTACCTGCAGATCCCACCCGTGTCCGTCTGAAGTGTGGACCACACCCAAGCCTGCTCCGTCCCTTCGGAGCAAGCGAGAGCATGGCCCCATGGAAAGAGCTCTGGGCCAGGGGACGTGGGTGGCTCAGATGGGTCCATTCCATCCCCTAGGCCTCTATGTCCCCTTGAGCTTGGTGGCCACATGAACAAAATGAGATCAGTGGGGCTCGCCAGCTTTGCATACCAAAATTCAGCTTAGAAAGATGCACCTGAGGCCGGGCGCGGTGGCTCAAGCCTGTAATCCCAGCACTTTGGGAGGCCGAGACGGGTGGATCACGAGGTCAGGAGATCGAGACCATCCTGGCTAACACGGTGAAATGCCGTCTTTACTAAAAAAAAAAAAATACAAAAAACTAGCCGGGCGAGGTGGTGGGCGCCTGCAGTCCCAGCTACTCGGGAGGCTGAGGCAGGAGAATGGCGTGAACCTGGGAGGCGGAGCTTGCAGTGAGCCCAGATTGCGCCACTGCACTCCAGCCTGGGGGACAGAGCGAGACTCCGTCTCAAAAAAAAAAAAAAAAAACAGAAGGCTGCACCTGAAAAAGCTTGACTTTCCAAAAAAAACTCTCTGACCAGAAAGCCATCAAAAGACATTAGCCTGAGGCCTGAACGTGGGAGTGCCAGGCAGGACTTGTAGACATTTGTCACCACAGTTTGTAAGCCCATGTTAGCCCAGGCTCCCCGTTTCCCGCCCGCGCTGTTCTCCCCTCCCAGGCAGGCAGCACCAGCTTGTTGTCATGGAGACAGCAGCCATTTCTGGTGTGGTACAGTGGCACACTTCCTTCCAGGAAAAGGTGACTCCGAACAGCAGCAGCAGCAGCAGACAGCCTGGGCTCATGGGGTAGGGGCAGACTTTACTGAGAATAAATTCATGACTTTTTTTTTTTTTTTGAGAAAGGGTCTCACTCCGTTGCCCAGGCTGGAGTGCAGTGGCGCAATCTCGGCTCACTGCAACCTCTGCCTCCCGGGTTCAAGCGATTCTCGTACCTCAACCTCCTGAGTAGCTGGGATTACAGGCATGCACCACCATGCCTGGCTTTTTTTTTTTTTTGTATATGCCATGTTGGCCAGGCTGGTCTTGAACTGATCTCCAATGATCCTCCTGCCTTGGCCTCCCAAAGTGCTGGGATTACAGGTGTGAGCCACTGCGCCTGGCCAGTTTGTGACTTCTTTTTTTTTTTTTGAGACGGAGTCTTGCTCTGTCGCCCAGGCTGGAGTGCAGTGGCCGGATCTCAGCTCACTGCAAACTCCGCCTCCCAAGTTTACGCCATTCTCCTGCCTCAGCCTCCCGAATAGCTGGGACTACAGGCGCCCGCCACCTCGCCCGGCTAGATTTTTGTATTTTTTTAGTAGAGACGGGGTTTCACTGTGTTAGCCAGGATGGTCTCGATCTCCTGACCTCATGATCCGCCCGTCTCGGCCTCCCAAAGTTGTGACTTTTTATACCTGTTTCTCAACTCTCACTCTCACCTCCTCAGTCTGGGTCAGACTTTGAAAATTGACAGCCTGCAGACCATGTTTGGTTCTCACCCCTGTGCAGTCAGCTTTCTGCTTGCTTTATTTGAATTAGTTGCCAGCATTTAAAAGTGGGAGATTCGGCTGGGCATGGTGGGGTGCACCTATAGTCCCAGCTACTTGGGAGGCTGGGGCAGGAGAATCACTTGAGCCCAGGAGGCAGAGGTTGCAGTGAGTCAAGATCATGCCACTGCACTCCAGCCTGGGCAATAGAGTGAGACTCCATCTTAAAAAAGAAAAAAAAAAAAAAAAAGGAGGAAGTTTCAAAAACACCTCTGGTTCCTAGCATCACTTAAAATTGGAAACTCTGGGGCCAGGCACAGTGACTCCCGCCTGTAATCCCAGCACTTTGGAAGGCCGAGGTGGACAGATCACCTGAGGTGAGGAGTTTGACCCAGCCTGACCAACGTGGTGATGCTCCACTAAAAATACAAAATTAACTGGGTGTGGTAGCAGGTGCCTGTAGTCCCAGCTACTAGGGAGGCTGAGGCAGGAGAATCTCTTGAACCAGAGAGGTGTGGAGGTTGCAGTGAACTGAGATGGTGCCGTTGCACTCCAGCCTGGGTGACAGAGCAAGACTCCGTCTCCAAAAAAAAAAAAAAAAAAAGGAAACTCTGGCCACCCTGGGCTACATCCTAAGCTCCTGCCACATGGTGGGCCCTGTAGCCTATGAGTACTTGTTTAATCATCACACCACCCCCCGAGCAAATTAGGTGTTCCCATTTTACAGGTGAGTAAACTGAGTCTAAGAAAGAATAAGGGAGTCAGAGTCCCGTAGTGGGCAGAGCCAGGTCTGGAAGCCGGCCAGTCGGCACCAGTTTTTATGGGTGCCCTCCCAGTCCCCACCCATGATCCCTCACACCCTCAACCTCTCTCCTTCACCTTCTTGTTCTTGGAGAATGGCTCATTTGGTAACCATGGGGTTGTCATTTATGGAGTGACTAAGTGGTGACACAGGAGGCCCGTGCTGTTGAAAGAGGAATTTATCACTGATGCTTGCTGAGGGAGAAGGGGCTCGCCACACCACACAGGGGGAACACGGGTAAGGCAGGAGCAGGAGCAAGGGCAGGCTGAGGCCATGGCCTTTATTGGAGTTTCCAGGCATGGTGGGGCAGGGCACACCTGGGGATTAGCTAGCTCATACCAGGGGACATCAGGCTACAGGGGTGGTCTCTGGTCACCTGGTACCTGTGGTTTGTGTCCCTTCCAAAATTCAGGTGTTACCCACATGATAGTATTAAGAAATGTGGCCATTAAGAGGCGTGCTTGGGGCTGGACCAGTGGCTCACACCTGTAATCCCAGCGCTTTGGGAGGCCAAGGCAGGAGGATCGCTTGAGCCCAGGAGGTCAAGGCTGCACTGAGCTATGATCATGCCACTGCATTCCAGCCTGGGAGACAGAGCAAAACGCTACCTGAAAAAAGAGATGTGGTTAGGTCATGAGGGCTCCTTGTGAATGGGATCTGGGCCCTCAGGAAGGGGCATCACGCAGGGCCGGGGGAGGCTGGCTGGTTCACTTGCTCTTTTGTCGTGTGAGGATGCAGGAGGAAGGCCCTCACCAGACACCAGGCGCCAGCGCCTTGATCTTGGACTTCCCAGCCTGTGGAACTATGAGAAAATGAAATACTGCTTTCTGTACATCACCCAGGCTGGGGTCTTCTGTTGCAGCCACACAGATGTCCTGAGATGCAAGACCCTGCCTCTAAAATATAAATAAAACAAAAGGCTGTATAGTGCATGATTCTTTCCTATGAAATTTCCGTAACAGGCAAATCCACAGAGACAGGACATGGATTAGTGGTTCTGGGGGCTGGGGAGGGATGGAGAGAATGCTGAAGTGGACGGGTTTCTTTTTGGGGTGGTGGAAACGTTCTGAAATTAGGTAGAGGGGATGTTTGCACAGCCTTGTAAACGTGCTAGATGCCACCGAATGGTGCACTTTAAAGCGGGGATGTTACAGTGTGGACTTATCTCAATCTTTAAAAAATATTATCTATCGATGACACCGAGTTTCTGACTCCAGCTCAGGCCTCTCCCTGGAGCTCTAGTCTTGGCCCCTGCATAAAGCGGCCGGTGCAGCACGCTCTGTGGATGTCTGACTGGCATCTCAAAGATGGATCATATCCAAGTCCAAGCGCCTGCGCGCTTCTCCAAAACCCCTTCATGCTGCTGACTTCCCCACGGCAGGCAGGGCCGCCTGCAGTCCTTCGTGCGGATCCCAAACTGGGGAGCCAGCCCGGTCTCCTCTCCTTCTGACCTTGAGCGCACGCCCCTGCACGCGCACCGCCTCCACCGCGCGCCAGCCTGCCTCGTCTGTATTTGGACCTGCACGATTCCTTCTGCTCTCACCCCCATTTCCATCCGCGCACAGCGCCAAAGAGGGCCATCACAACATAGCCCGTGTCCCTCCTCCGTTGGAAACCCCCGTGGGCTTAGGACAAGCCGGAGCCCCTGCGATGGCCTGTGACATCCATCACTGTGTCCCCTGTCCCCTGTTCCACGCCCTTTATTCTCTGCCCTGCGATGGACTGTGATATCCATAATGGTGTCCTCTACTCCCTGTTCCACCCCCTTTATTCTGTGACCCCGTCTCCCTTCATTCCTTCCGCTCTAGTCACACTGCCTTCTGGACCATTCCAGGTTCTGGGCATTCCACCCTCAGGCCCTTCCCATGCAGTTTCCTCTGCTCAAATGCACTTCCCTGTTTCCCCAGCTTTGTGTCTTCACCCTCCTCCTCACCCACCAGGCTGGCCATGACCAGCCCGTGAGAAAGTGCAACCTCCTGCTCTCACCCCCTGCCGTATTCTTCCCAACGGCATGAGAACCATCAGATCGCGTTGAGTTACTTTGCTTACCCCGTGTCTCCGTGGACTATCGCGCAGCACCCTCCTGGAGGACAGGACTTTGGTCTGGTTATTCCCCGCTGCTGTGACAGCGCCGGTGACAGCAGCCGGCCCCCAGAAGCACCCAGGAAGTACTGATCCAGTGACTCAATGAATTTGCCCCCGGATCGCCCAGGGCTGCTTTCACTTTCTGTTGAGGTATTTTGTACACACACAATTCCTCATAGTGCAACCCGAAAAAGCAACATCATGTTTAAAATGGTGCCTCAGGCCTATAACGACTTTTTTTTTTTCCAGCTTAGCCAGAAGATGGCCTCCTTTGTTCTGAAAATGCAAATGATTTTTCATGCTAAGTTGGGATTTCAAGTAGAAGTAAAAAATTCACATTAAAAAAAGAAAATCTTGGCTCGGCACATTCGCTTATGCCAGTAATCCCAGCACTTTGGGAGGTCAAGGCAGGAGGATGGCTTGAGCCCGGGAGTTCGAGACCAGCCTGGACAACATAGTGAGACCCCATCTCTACCAAAAATTTAAAAAATTAGCCAGGCGCAGTGGCTCACACCTGTAATCCCAGCACTTTGGGAGGCTGAGGTGGGAAGATTGCTTGAGGCCAGGAGTTCAAGACCAACCTGAGCAACAAAGCAAGGCCCTGACTTTACAAAAAATTGAAAAATCATCTGGGTGTGGCGGTGCACGCCTGTCGTCCCAGCTACTTGGGAGGCTGAGGTGGATCACTTGAGCCCAGGAGTTGGAGGCTGCAGTGAGCTGTGGTTGCATCACTGCACTCCAGCCAGGGAGACAGAGCGAGACCCTGAAAACAGAAACAAAAACAAAAACCCTCTTCATGACGTAGTTTAGCAGAGCTCTTGTTTTCTGCCCAGCTCTTTTGCTCTGCAAGAATTTAAAAGGACTGCTTCCTATCCTGTGAGTTTATTGCAGAGTTTACGGGCACTGGCTCTACATCAGGACCCCTGCCCTAACCGTCTAGTATCATCTATATCAGCCCCTGAGTGGTTTCTCTCTGGGATGTAGGAATCTGAGCTCTGACCATTTTTGGAATAATCAACTTTAGGTTTTGCTCCAGAGTTGGTGTGTTCACGTGATCACTGGTCTCAGCTACCACAGGTATCTCTGAATCAGACTCTGCAGATGGTTTTGAAGTGCCTGTTACGTGGTAGTTGCTAGAAAAGGCTAGAAAGAACAAGACTTTTTTTTTTTTTAAGACAGAGTCTCATTCTGTCACCCAGCCTGGAGTGCAGTGGTGCGATCTCAGCTCACTGCAACCTCCACCTCGTAGGTTCAAGCAATTCTCCTACCTCAGCCTCCGGAGTAGTTGGGAATTACACAAGCCTGCTACCACACCTGGCTAATTTTTTTTGTATTTTTAGTAGGGATGGGGTTTCACCATGCTGGCCAGGCTGGTCTTGAACCCTGACCTCAAGTGATCCGCCCACCTCGGCCTCCCAAAGTGCTGGGATTACAGGTGTGGGCTACTGTGCCTCAGGGCACAGTGTGTTTTTTTGAGACAGGGTCTCACTCTGTTGCCCAGGCTGGAGTGGTGCAATCAAAGCTCACTGCAGCCTGAAACTCCAGGGCTTAAACAATCCTCCCACCTCTACCTCCCAAGTAACTGGGACTACAGGTGCACACCACTGTGCCCGGCCAATTTTTGTAGTTTGTAGAGACTTTGTAGAGGCGGGGGCTTACTGTGTTGCCCAGGCTGGTCTTGAACTGTGCTCCTGGGCTCAAGCGATCCTCCTGCCTCAGCCTCCCAAAGTGCTGGTATTAACAGACGTGAGCCACCGCACCCAACCTGGTTTTTAGCATATTAACATAATTGTGTGACCATTACCTCAAATTCCAGAACATTCTCAGCCCAAAAGGAAATTCCATCTCCATTAACCATTACTTTCACCCCCTCCTTCAGGGTCTGGCACCCACAAATTCCCTTCCTGCCTCTGTGGATTGGCCTCTCCTGGACATTCTATAGAAATGGAATCACATACTGTATGGCCTTTTGTGTCTGGCTTCTCTCACGGAGTGTGATGTCCTCAAGGTTCATCCATGCAGCATGTGCTAGAGTGTCTTTTTTTTTTTTTCTTTTGATGGCAAAATATATATAACCTAAAATTTTCCATTTAACCTCAACAAATGCTTTTTGATCCACCTGTGACAGCAGGGATTCTCAACCCGGGGTCTGGGAAACGTAAGGTAACTACAGGCACATCTGTTTCTGTCATTTTCAGGGAATCAAGGCAGGGCGAGAGGCCACAGTTTTCATCTGACTCTAAATTGTGAGAAGGCAAGGGGGGTCAGCGTGACCACCCACCCTGGGAACCTGGGGAGGGCTGTGGGCCTTGCCCTGTCTCACCTGAGACCTGGCAGAAGCAGCAGTGTTGGCTGCCGACCATCTGCAGAGCTAGGTTCTAATCCCTAGTCCCCAGCCCCGGGGACCCTAGCCTGTCCTTCCCAGATCTGAGCTACTCAACAGCAGTTTTTAAGAGATGGGGTCTCACTGTATTGCCCAGGCTGGTCTCCAACTCCTGGGCTCAAGTGATCCTCCCAAAGTGCTGGGATTACAGGTGCGAGCCACTGCACCTGGCCAACAGCAGCACTTTTGACATTTGGGGCTGGATTATTCTCTGCAGTGGAGTCATTCTTGGCACTGCAGGGTGCTTAGCAGCGTCCCTGGCCTCCACCCACTCCATGCCAGGAGCTCCCCCAAATGGTGACAGCCACGAATGTCCTCAGACATCACTCAGTGTCTCCTGGGGGCAAAATCTACCCTCTTTGAGAACCACTGCCCTGGGCTGCCTGGATTTTGGTGTCTGTATGAGTTATGCTGTGGGGTGTTCTTCCAGGAGCTGTGTTTTTGCTGGCTCTGCTCCTGAAACCACGATGTGGCAGATTGTTGCCAAAATGCCCTCATCCTTCATGCCCCCTTATATCCATGCCCTTCCCACCATGTCCTTGCTACTCTTCCAGTCCAGAAGTGGAGACCGCTCCCCTGGCCCTTGCATCTGGGCTTCCTTGTGCCCTGCCTTGGACAGGCTGCAGTGGAAGTGACGCTGTGACTGCCCTGAGCCCAAACTTAAGAGACCTTGCCTGCATCTGCTCCATCTTGTGGGACACTGCATGGTGAAGGACCCAAGGCTGGCCTGCCGGAGGAGGAGATACAAGGAGAAGAAGAACCACAGTGCCCCATCCAACAGGTAGCTGCCCTCCAGGGGCAGAGAAGCCCAGCCATGGTCAGGAGAGCCGCCCAGCTGAGGCCCACCTCCACCAGGATTGCCGCCCAGCTGGCCAGGAGAGCCACCCAACTGAGCCCCACCTCCACCAGGATTGCCACCCAGTTGAACCCCGCCTCAGCCAGGATAGCCACCCAGCTGAGCCCCTCCTCAGCCAGGAGAGTCACCCAGCTGAGCCATGCCTGGCTAGAAGAGCCACCCAGCTGAGCCATGCCTGGCTAGGAGAGCTGCCCAGCTGAGCCCCGCCTGCAGAATCACAAGTGACATAAATGATTGTTGCTTTGAGAGAGAGGTCAGCGGATCTTTTCTGTAAAGGGCCACATAGTAAATATCTTCGGCTTTGTGAGCCACACCATGTCTGTTACATTAGTGAACCCTGCCATTGTATTGCAAGATGAGCCATGGACAATGCGTCATCCGATGGGCTTGGCTGTGTGCCAATAAAACTTTACTTTTTTGGACACTGAAATGTGAATTCCATGTAACTTTTCACATGCCGTGAAATATTATTACCCCTTTAACTTTTTCCAGCCATTTAAAAGTATAAAAACCATTCTTAGCTTGCCACTGTACAAAAACAGGCAGGCCAGATTTGGCCACACATGGCTGACTCCATCTTAAAAACCCTTCTGTCCCTCCCTTCCTCCCTTAAATTCTAGACTCTGCCAGGCCATGGTCTCCCCTGCGAGTGAGTGTGAGACCCATGAAGATGCGGGCTGCCCCATTGGAGACAAACCCCATGCTCCACGTCCTCGTGTTAAGCGTGCTTAGTGGAATATAACAGCAGTGTGTGCATGCACGTGTGTGTGCATGCATGTGCAGGTGGCTTCTGGGATCACAAGCAATGACTTGAGGCAGGCCAAGTGTTCCCTTCCTGAGTCATGGTCACTGTGTTGGTCACAGTCACCAGACACGTATTACCCTTGGCTGTTCCCAGGCCTTGTTTTAGGTGTTTGTAAAGCCCTACACTGCTGAGAGCTGGCTTTGACTGTGCTTTCCTGCAGGTGACATGATGGCGCATGTGTTCTGTCCCCCTGTCCATCAGCCCCTCTAGTTCTGGCCCCTGTGTATCTCGTGTCCTTAACCAGCCTTCCCTCTAACTGCTCCCCTCTCTAACCATCACCATCTGTCTTGGTCGGCTGGGGCTGCCCTAACAATACCACAGACTAGGACTTAAACAAAATTTATTTTCTCCCTGTTCTGGAGGCCAGAAGTGTGAGATCAAGGTGCCAGCAGGGGGTGGTTTCTGGTGAGGCCTCTCTCCTTGGCTTGCAGATGGCCACCTCCTCACAGTGTCCTCCTGTGGCTTTTTCTCTGTCGATATGCACCCCTGGTGTCTCTTTCCCTTCTTTTTTTTTTTTGTTTTGTTTGTTTTTTTAAAGAGACTGCCCTGTCATCCAGGTTGGGGTGCAGTGGTGAGGTCACAGCTCACTGCAGCCTCAATCTCCTGGGCTTAATCGAGCCTCCCACCTCAGCCTCCCAAGTATCCACGAGCACATTTTTTTTTTTTTTTTTTTTTTTTTT
>NC_045454.1:48914209-48919326 GCF_002776525.5 Piliocolobus tephrosceles
GAGTAGCTGGGACTACAGGCGCCCGCCACCTCGCCCGGCTAGTTTTTTGTATTTTTTAGTAGAGACGGGGTTTCACCGTGTTAGCCAGGATGGTCTCAATCTCCTGACCTCGTGACCCGCCCGTCTCGGCCTCCCAAAGTGCTGGGATTACAGGCTTGAGCCACCGTGCCCGGCCAACATTTTTTTTTTTTTTTTTGAAATAGAGTCTCGCTCTGTTACCCAGGCTGGAGTGCAGTGGCGCGATCTCAGCTCACTGCAAGCTCCGCATCCCGGGTTCACGCCATTCTCCTGCCTCAGCCTCCCAAGTAGCTGGGACTACAGGCGCCCGCCACCACACCAGGTAATTTTTTGTATGTTTAGTAGAGATGGGGTTTCACCGTGTTAGCCAGGATGGTCTCAATCTCCTGACCTTGTGATCTGCCCGTCTTGGCCTCCCAAAGTGCTGGGATTACAGGTATGAGCCACCATGCCTGGCCTTTTTGTTGTTGTTCTTGTTTTTCTGTAGAGATTGGATCTCAGTATGTTGCCCAGGCTGGTGTCGAACTCCTGGGCTCAAGGGATCCTCATGCCTCAGCCTCCCAAAGTGCTGGGATTAGAGGTGTGAGCCACTGTGCCTGGCCTCTTCCTTTTCTTATAAGGACCCCAGTTCTATTCAGATCAGTCCCACCTGATGACGTCATATAACCTTCATTCCCTCCCTGAAGACCTAATCTCCAAATACAGTCACATGGGGGTTAGGGCTTCAACATAAGAATTGGGAGTGGGGGGACGTAATTCAGGCCAAAGTTTGTCATGAGATGTCCAGGTGACTCCTCATGGCTGAGGATAAAACCCAGGTTCTGCCTGGCACTGGAGAGCCCTGAGCTGCCTCCCGCCACCCCTCACTCCCATAGCCTCTGTCCCGCAGCACCCAGGACAGTCGCCCCACCCGCCCTCCCGATTTCTCCCACGCTCCTCTCAGCGCACTCCATTGAGCCCCTCCTCTTTGAAATCCCAGGTACCCTTCCCAGGGGTCCCTGGGCCTTTTCCAGCCTCTGGGGGAGCCTCCTGGGTCTTCAGAGCAGTTGGCATGCCCTTCCTTCTCCCAGAGGGTGCCTGGGTCTCCCTGCCTCTCCCCCCCGCATCTCTGATACCTATGCAGGAGAGGTGCTCCATTCCCGCCATTAGACGACAGAGTGGTGGGACAGGGCAGTGACCTCCGGCGAGGTCAAGGGTATCTCGGCTGACGTCACCCTGACCCTGTAGCCCTCACAGGTCCTCAGTCTGCTCACAGCTGTGACGTTCACAGGGTGTAGCACTGAAACCAGTGGGAGTTGCCCTGCAGGCCAGCAGGGATGCTGAGACCCGCCCTCAGCCAGCGGATGTCCAGTCATCTGCACGCTGGTCACGCTTCCGTCCTCCCTGCACCCTGGCTCAGTGGATTCCAAACTGTAGCATGCCTGAGCATTGCTGTTCAGGGTTGTCTACAAAAAGACTGTGTTCTTTTTCATTCACTGTCTTCATGGTGCTGACTCAAGCCTGACTCCCAAGTCAGAGGCCAGCCCACAACGTCCTGGGGATCCTTCCAGAGTAGGGGCTGGACAAGGCAGGAAGCAGCCTTTGGCTCTGTCCACTTGCACAAGGTTATGCCCTGGCATCGAGCTCGTCCTAGACCATCGGTTTTTAACTGGGCAGTGTCTGAGAACATTTGTCATTGTCACGACTTGGTGGAGCTCCTGGCATGAAGTGGGTGGAGGCTGGGGACGCTGCTCAGCACCCTGCAGGACCCAGAACGGCCCCACCGCAGAGAAAAATGTTGTCCCAAATGTCGGCAGTGCCTGAGTTGGAAAACTCTGCCTTCTGCTGCATGGGCTGTCTGATCTCCGCCGTGGAGCCAGTTCACCAACCAGCCGCCTCCACTGTCCTCTTAGGTGGGGTGTCCACCAGGTGGAGACAAAGCTGTGTGCAGAGGCACAGCGGGAGCAGGTGGAGAAAGCTCCACAGGTTCCCACTCCTTCCTTGGGGTCCTGGGCTGAAGGACTCCGCTCAGCCTTCCACCTGAGGTTCACTTGCCCCTACAGCCCTCTGCTGGTGCTGCTCGGCACGCCTGGGCCTCCAGGTTGGAGGGGCAAGGTCTCAGGACCCAGGGAAGCCAGAGAAGAATGGAGCTTCCTCCCCAGAAAGCTACTGACGATTTACTACCTAGTACTGAATGAATGCTTTGTGGGTTGTTTGTTTGTTTGTTTGTTTGTTTTTGAGACGGAGTCTCGCTCTGTCACCCAGGCTGGAGTTCAGTGGCATGATCTTGGCTCACTGCAAGCTCCGCCTCCCGGGTTCACGCCATTCTCCTGCCTCAGTCTCCCGGGTAGCTGGGACTACAGGCGCCCGCCACCACGCCTGGCTAATTTTTTTGTATTTTTAATAGAGATAGGGTTTCACTGTGTTAGCCAGGATGGTCTCGATCTCCTGACCTCGTGATCCTCCTGCCTTGGCCTCCCAAAGTGCTGGGATTACAGGCGTGAGCCACCGTGCCCGGCCTAACGCTTTGTGTTTTTAAGAGATGGGGTCTTGCTCTGTGGCCCAGGCTGGAGTGCAGTGGCGTGATCTCAACCTACTGGGCTCAAGAAATCCTCCTGTCTCAGCCTCCTGAAGAGCTGGGACTGCAGACATGCACTACCATGCCGACTAATTTTTCTATTTTGTAGAGATGGGGTCTTGCTGTGTTGCCCAAGCTGGTCTCAAACTCCTGGGCTCAAGTGATCCTCCCATCTTGGCCTCCAAAAATAATGGAATTACAGGCGTGAGACAACATACCTGGCCATGAAAGCGTTCTTTTCAGGCAGAGTTTCACTCTTATTGCCCAGGTTGGAGTGCAATGGCACAGTCTCAGGTCACTGCAACCTCCACCTCCCCGGTTCAAACGATCCTCCTGCCTCAGCCTCCCAAGTAGCTGGGATTACAGGTGCCTACCACCATGCCCGGCTAATTTTTGCGTTTTTAGTGGAGATGGGGTTTCACCATGTTGGCCAGGCTGGTCTCAAACTCCTGACCTCAGGTGATCCACCTGCCTTGGCCTCCCAGAATACTGGGATTGCAGGCATGAGCCACTGTGCCTGGCCATAAAAGCTTTTTATACAAAAGAGGCAGCAGGTCTCAGTCCAAAGGGCTCTAGAGCTGCGATCGTACTTGGATTTCCCTGCCCCTGCACTGTAGCTTGGGCTGATCATACCCTCTTTTTGAGCCTTGTATATTTTACAAAACCAAAGAGAGGGCGTGTGGGTGTCCTTCCAATCTCCATCCCATCCTTTCTCCTGGCCAGCTTGGTTTGGACTCCACCCCTCTCCTGGGTGTCTCAGGAGAGGGTGGTCCCAGCTCCAGGAGTACATCCTGGTGATTCTAAATCAGCTCTCCTGGCCTCTTTGCTCTTGACTCTTAGTGGCTTGTGGGTGGTGTAGGCCTCAGGCAGGACAAGAACCCACTCTAGAATAAAACTTGGAGCATTGCTTTAATGGCGAAAGATCGGAAGCGATGTGAGGTGGCCTAGAAATACATCTGCAAATTGCTCCCTATGCCTTCTTTCAAAAGGTGCGGCCTGAGCATCTCCCCATGTGTGCGGGTCGGATTCAGTGATTCGCTTCTAATTAATGGAATGTGGCAGAAGTTATGCTAGATGATTCCTTTTTACAAATTTTTTTATTTTCAAAAAATACTTTTTTTTTTTTTTTTTGAGAAGGAGTCTTGCTCTGTCGCCCAGGCTGGAGTACAGTAGTACAATCTCAGCTCCCTACAACCTCCACCTCCCAGGTTCAAGCGATTCTCCTGCCTCAGCCTCCCGAGTAGCTGGGATTACAGGCATGCGCCACCACACTGGGCTAATTTTTGTGTTTTTAGTAGAGATAGGCTTTCACCATGTTGGTCAGGCTGGTCTAGAACCCCTAGGCTTAAGTGATCCTCCCGCCTCCACCTCCCGAGTAGTTGGGATTGCAGGTATGAGCCACTCCTCTGCCCCCGTCTCTATGAAATGATTCCTGAGGCTGCATCATAACAAGGACAACTTCCACCTGGTGTGTGTGCCTCCCTCTCCCCTGCTCTTCCTCATATCCCTTGCTCTGGGGGAAGCCGGCCGCCATGTTGTGAGGACACTCAATCCACGCGAGGAAAGGCCCACATGGGAGGAACAAGGACTGCCACCAACAATCGGCACCAACTTGCCAACCCTGGGAGGAAGGCATCTTGGAGGCAGATCCTGCTGCCCGCTGCTGACCTCTTATTGGCAACCTCATAAAAGACCCCAAGCCAGAACCCTGAGGAGCCAGTCCCAAATTCCTGATCCACAGACACAGTGTCTAAAGCCACGTTGTTCTGTGGGGTTAGTCTATCACTCGGCAGGAGATAAATAATACATACTATAAATGTCCACCAATAGGATAATAGGTGAATGAATCATGATATTTTCAAAGTAAACAGTCTTTTCTATAGAAGCATATTCTGCTTATGTAACTAAGGAAAACAGGTGAATGAATTGTGCTATTTTCAGACAAGTAAACAGTCTTTTTTAGAAGCATATTCTGCTTACATAATTAAGGAAAACAGGTGAATGAATTGTGATATTTTCAAACAAGTAAACAATTATTCTTCTTTTGGAAGCACATTCCGCTTATGTAGTAAGGAAAATAGGAAAAAGGTGAATGAATCGTGACAGTTTCAAACAAGTAAACTGTTTTTTTTTTAGATGCGTGTTCTGCTTACGTAACTAATCAGCCTTTACATTTGGGAGGCCCAGGGCAGAAGTACAGATGGAAGCCTGCCTACCATATGTCTACATATGTTAACATTATCAACCAAGCTGGCTAAAGTTAAATACAGTATGTTCTGTCCCACTCACCATGACAAACACACCTTTCTAACAACATACACAAAAACTGTGTGCTGCTGTGGATTTTCGAGTCAGCAGAACATCAAAGATGACTGGATTTAATCAGCCAGCCCTCCCTGTCCATGGGTTCCGCATCTGTGGATTCAACCAACTGCCGAACAAAAATATTTGGAAAAACAGGCCAGGCGCGGTGGCTCACGCCTGTAATCAGCACTGTGGGAGGCTGAGGCGGGTGGATCACTAAGGTCAGGCGTTCAAGAAC
>NC_045454.1:48924326-48946293 GCF_002776525.5 Piliocolobus tephrosceles
TATTATGTGTTTATTATATATTATAGATTTATTATATATATGTATATTATAGATTTATTATATATATGTATATGGAAAAATGGTCAGGTATGGGTGCACACCTGTAGTTGCAGCTACTGGAGAGGCTGAGGTGGGAGGATCACCTCAGCCCAAGAGTTTGAGACCAACCTAGGCATAAGAGCAAGACCTCATCTCTACTAAAAATGTTTTAAAAACCTGCCAGACACGGTCACATGTCCCTATAGTCTCAGCTACTCAGGAGGCTCAGATGGGAGGATTGCTTGGGCCCAGCAATTTGAGGCTGCAGTGAGCTATGACCATGCTGCTTGCCCTCTAGCTGGGCGTCTGGGGTGAGAACCTGTCTCTAGAAATATAAAATAAACTAAAATACTTGGAAAAACTCCACAGTTTCAAAAAGCAAAACTTGAATTTGCCACATGCCAAGTACCATGTTGAATCCACACAAATGAAGTGATGTGTAGGCACTGCGTTAGGTGTCAAGTAATCCAGAGATTATTTAATGTATACAGGAAGCTATGTGCAAATTCTATACCTTTTTGTATCTTGTGTTTATCTATTTTAGTAGAGACGGGGTTTCACCATGTTGGTCAAGCTAGTCTCAAACTTCTGACCTCAGGTGATCCACTGGCCTTGGCCTCCCAAAGTGCTGGGATTACAGGTGTGAGCCACCACGCCCGGCCGCTACACCTTTCTGTATCAGGGTCTTGAGCATCCGAAGATTTTGGCACCCATTGGGGAGTCCTGGAACTCATCTCCCACGGACATTCAGGGGCGACAGTATTTCTGTGCATGTCTAGGCACTCTGTCGATGGGCTGGTGATGTTTGGATGTCTCAAATAAAATGAAAACAAACTCATCCGTAAATGATTATATGTTCCATAACATTTATTTTCTGTGCCTTAATTTCAGCATGAATGATGTTTGTGTAATTAAGATTTCCTTATAGGCCGGGGCGGTGGCTCACGCCTGTAATCCCAGCACTTTGGGAGGCTGAGGTGGGCAGATTACCTGAGGTCAGGAGTTCGAGACCAGCCTGGCCAACATGGTGAAACTCTGTCTTTACTAAAAATACAAAAATTAGCCAGGCATGGTGGCATGTGCCTTTAATCCCAGCTACTTGGGAGGCTGAGGCAGGAGAATCGCCTGATCCCCGGGGGGGCAGAGGTTGCAGCAAGCCAAGATTGTACCACTGCACTCCAACCTGGGCAACAGAGCAAGACGCTGTCTCAGGAAAAAAAAAAAAAAAAGAAAGAAAAAGATTTCCACGTCATTTAGTGTGTTATGGAAATGACCTGAAGCAGCCATTAGGGGCTGAATCTATTCCCTTCTCCCACACATTCCTGTGTTGAAGTCCTAACCCTCAGTACCTCTGAATATGCCTGGATTTGGAGACAGGGTCTTGACTTATTTTTAGTATTTTTTTTCTTTTTTTGAGACAGGATCTCCCTCTGTTTCCCAGGCTGGAGTGCAGTGGTGTGACCATGGCTTACTACAGCCTTGACCTCCTGGGCTCAAGTGGTCCTCCTGCCTCAGCCTCCTGAGTACCTGGAACTACAGGTGCACACCACCACGCCTGGCTAAATTTTTTTTTTTTTTAAAGATGGGGTTTTGTCATGTTGCCCAGGCTGGTCTCAAACTCCTGGGCTTGAGCACTCCTCCTGCCTCAGCCTCCCAAAGTGCTGGGATTACAAAGGTGTGACCTTGTAGGGACCATGTTGCAGTTTACTTTTTTTTTTCTTTTTTCTCTCTCTTTTTTAACTTTTCTTCTTTAACACAGATAGAGTAGCACTATACTGCCCTGGCTTCAAACTCCTGGGCTCAAGCCATCTTCCTGCCTCAGCCTTCCAAAGTGCTGGGATTACAGGTGTGAATCACCATGACTGGCCCCCCTTTATACTTTTGTAATAAAGAATTTTCTCTTGTGGAGACAGGGTCTCACTATGTTGCCCAGTCTAGGGTACAGTGGGAGAGCCAGGGTCTTTGAAGAGGGAATGACGTTGAAATGAATTCAACTTAATCAATTTAGCCTAACGCAGAGTGGGCCCTAATCCACTCTGACTGGATCCCTGTAAGAAAAGGAGATTGGAACACAGACACGCACAGAGGGACAACCACATGCGGACACAGGGCAGAGACCGCCGTCTGCAAGCCACAGAGGGACCGGCCCTGCCGACACCCCGATCTAGGACATCCAGGCTCCAGAACTGTGAGAGAATCAGTAAGTCTCTGTTGCTGAAGCCGCCCAGCCCATGGTACTTGGCCATGGCCGCCTGGCCCAACTCTGCAGCCCCCTTTCCCAACCAGGGTTCTGCCTCGAAACTGCAGAGCACAGACGCTGACTGCAAAGACTGAGTCTCCCAGCAGGTGGGCCACAGGGAGCTCCATTCCAGAATCCAGGGAGGGAAAGCAATTCCTTCCTCCGTGGAGGCCTCAGGGTACCAGGCCTCGTTCTCTGCTGGAACCCCAATCGAGAAAGACTCATCTAAAGGATTCAACCACAAGATGCCATTAAACCACAAGTGTGCAAAAATTCACTATGTCTCCATCATAAATGCAATTTAAACATAAAACATAAAACATTGGATTACAGGTGGGCGCAGTGGCTCACACCTGTAATCCCAGCACTTTGGGAGGCCGAGGCGGGTGGATCACTTGAGGTCAGGAGTTCGAGACCAGCCTGGCCAACATGGTGGAAAGCCCATCTCCACCAAAAATACAAAAATTAGCCAGGTGTGGTGGCGGGTGCCTGTAATCCCAGCTACTCCAGAAGCTGAGACAGGGGAATCACTTGAACCCAGGAGGCGGAGGTTGCAGTGAGCCGAGATTGCACCACTGCACTCTAGTATGGGTGACAGCGAGACTCCATCTCAAAAAAAAAAAAAAGTAAAACATTGAAAATTTAACTTCATTTGTGTTTTTTTAAAAGTTACTTTCCTATAATATTCAGAAATTTCCATTAACATTAAAAGGCAAGATAGATGGGTGAAGCGGGGAAGCGATTGGTAATGGATATGAGGTTTCTTTGCTTTTTCTTGTGATAAAATCTAGATAACATAAAATTGACGAGTTTTACCATTTTATTAATAAGTGCACCATTCAGTGGCATTAAACACATTTCACATGGTTGGGCAGCCATCACCACCATCCATCTCCAGAACTTTCTCATCTTCCCAAACTGAAGCTCGGTCCCCATGAAACACTCAGTCCCTTTCCCCTCCCCAGTCCCGGGCACCCCCCATCCTACTTTCAGTCTCTGTGAATCTGACAACTCTAGGGACCTCCTAGGACTGGAACCACACAGGATTTGTCCTTCTGTGCCTGGCTTCTCTCACTGAGCATGACGTCCTTACGGTTCATCCACCCTGTAGCCTATCTCAGGACTTGTTTTCTTCTTTTTTTTTTTTTGGAGGCGGATTCTCGCTCTTGTCGCCCAGGCTGGAGTGCAGTGGCGCGATCTCGGCTCCCGGGTTCACGCCATTCTCCTGCCTCAGCCTCCCGAGTAGCTGGGACTACAGGCGCCGCCACCATGCCCGGCTAATTTTTATATTTTTAGTAGAGATGGGGTTTCATTGTGTTAGCCAGGATGGTCTCGATCTCCTGACCTCCTGATCCACCCACCTTGGCCTCCCAAAATGCTGGGATTACAGGCTTGAGCCACCGCGCCCGGCCACCTTTTTTTTTTTTTTTTTGAGACAGAATCCTGCTCTGTCACCCAGGCTGGAGTGGAATGGAGCGATCTCGGCTCACTGCAGCCTCCGCCTTCTGGGTTCCAGCGATTCTCCTGCCTCAGCCTCCCGAGTAGCTGGGACTACAGGTACCCGCCACCACGCTGGGCTAATTTTTGTATTTTTAATAGCGACGAGGTTTCACTATGTTGGCCAGGCTGGTCTGGAACTCCTGACCTCAGATAATCTGCCTGCCTTGGCCTCCCAAAGTACTGGGATGACAGGCGTGAGCCACGTGCCCGGCCTGGACCACATTCCTAATCGACTTTTTGGCCAGTAAAGTATCTGAGACTTCCAGAAGAGAAACACAAATCTCACAATGGCCGATCTGTGGAATCTGAATGTTTCTTCACAATGGATAGGGCTCTTCTGCTGTTCCTGGGAGAGGTGAAAACACTGCACGATGGTGCAGGTCAGAGCGTGTGCGGTCCCAGGGAACATGTCCATCCTTATGTAGAGCTGCCGATTTCTGGTCCTTCAGGAGAATCTGGAGAAACAGGCTGAGGTGGTTGACAGAGCCCTCCCCAACACAAGCACCGTTCGGCACATGCGCCTGCCCTCCCTGGATGTGCACAGAGCCCCTGCTGCGTGCCACATGCCGCAGCCCCAGGAGACAGCTGGGCAACTGCAGCTGGACCTGCATCCCAGGGTGTCGGGGCCAGGGAGGAGACAGCCTGTGAGCAGACATGCAGTGTATCTTGGGTGGTGCCAGGAAGAAGAAGAAAGCAGGACCAGGGGACAGGGGGTGATCAGCATCAGGCCACAGGACATCCAGGAGGGTTCGTCCCCAGGCTGTCACTGAGCAGTCACCTGCAGGCAACAGGGAGGGGAGCCATAGACCGGGGGGATGGGGTCGGTGGGATGTGGCTGTGGCAGGGCCTTGGGAGGGCTTTGAGCAGGACATGGCATGGTTAGGGCTATACCTTGAGAGGACCCCTCTCTGGCTGCCAGGAGGACAAAGAGATGCTGGTGAGGAGGGAGGAGGGTGAGGGCCTGGGGTGGTCTCCAGCAAGGGCGGTACAGCTGAGGCCAGCCCTGCTCTGCTCTGCCCCAGCCCCTGCATGGAAACTTTCACCTTCCTCTTTCTGGCTCATCCATCGGTGCTCAGTGCAGCCTAGGTAGCACTCACTCTGTAGTTCTGTTTTTTCACGGCCACCTATGGGAGTGTGGGGACAGGAGTACTGCCACCATCATAGTGTCCGTCAGGTGTCTGTAGTCACGGTGTTCATTGAATGTATTGTCATGATCGAGTGTCCATAGTCACCGTGTTCATCAAGTGTCACAGTCACGGTGTTCACTGTCAGTCATGGTGTTCATCGACTGTAACAGTGTCCATCAAGTGTCACAGTCACAGTGTTCGAGTGTCACAGTCATGGAGTCCATCGCATATCATAGTCATGGTGTTCATTGAGTATCACAGTCACAGTGTTCATCGAGTATCTGTAGTCATCGTGTTCAAGTGTCACAGTCATGGTGTTCATCAAGTGTCACAGTCACATTCGTGTGTCACAGTCACATTCATCGTGTGTCACAGTCATGGTGTCCATTGAGTGTCACAGTCATAGTGTTCAAGTGTCATAGTCATGTTCATTGTGTGTCACAGTTATGGTGTTCAGCAGGTCTCTGTAGTCATGGCATTCAAATGTCACAGTCATGGTGTTCATGAGTGTCCATAATAATGGTGTTTGAGTGTCACAGTCAAGGTGTCCATTGAGTGTCCCATAGTCATGGCGTTCATCAAGTTCCACAGTCACAGTGTTCACCAAGTGTCACGGTCACGGTGTTCATCGAGTGTCACAGTCACTGTGTTCATCGAGTGTCACGGTCATGGTGTTCATCGGGTGTCATGGTCATGGTGTCCATCAGGTGTCCACAATCATGGTGTCCATGAGTGTCCAGCATGGGGCTCAGGACAAGTGTGTGAAAATGCTAGAGGAATGAGTGCTTGAACCCGGGAGGCAAAGGTTGCAGTGAGTCTAAATTGTGCCACTATACTCCAACCTGGGCGACAGGGTGAGACTCTGTCTCAAAAAATAAAAAAAGCTGTAACTTTCATGAGGTTGTCCTGTGCTGCGGGGAATGTCTCCTTGTCCCCAGCCCTGACGCTGCAGATGAGTGTCCATAGTCATGGTGGCGTGGAGGCTGGCAGGAGTCTATGGCAGGGCCCGCTTGGGGGCCGGGTGGTGTAGAGCCTCTTTGCCCTCTAATCCATTTTCCCCAGAATGACCCTCACACCTTGCTCCTTCCCCTGTGGGGTTGAAGGTTCACTTTTTAACACATATCCATAGTGGTATTGGGCTGAAATCTTTACTGATACTTTTCCCTGGCAAATGGGCTTTTAGACTCTGGAACTGTCTACTGGGTGGCTGATATTTAGCCAAGCAGGGGGCACTGGGGTCAGAAAGATCTGGATCTGAACCTGCCCCTGCACTTGATGTGAGCCCCAATCCTCCTTGGAGGTTTTCCCGTCTAGACTGTGGGGAGCGATGGTGCCGCACCTCCTCTGAAGAGTGAACGAGGCCATGCAGACAAAGGCCTCGGCACCGTGCAAACCCTACAAAGACTCATTGTTTTTAGTGAAAACTTTTTAGTTTAGTGCTAATTATTTTAATAATCAGGCGGACTGACTTGTTCTGTTAAAAAATATATATATAGTCAGAGCCTGGGCAACATAGTGAGACCCCCACCTCTACCAAAACTTTTTAAAAGAATTAGCTGGGCATGGTTGCACACTTGTGTTCCCAGCTACTCAGAGGCTGAGGCAGGGTTGCTTGAGCTTGGGAAGTTGAGGCTGCAGTGGGCTGCGATCGCAGCACTGAACTTCAGCCTGGGTGACAGAGCAAGACCCTGTCTCAAAAAAAATTTTTTTTTAAAGAGAAAATATAGTTTACCCTCCGCATTCATGGGCACTGCATCCATGGATTCAACCAGCCAAGGACGGAAAATATTTGGAAAAATAATACATCTGTACTCAACATGTATGGGGTTTTTCCTTCTCATTGTTCCCTAAACAATGCAGGGTAACAGCCATTGGCATAGTGCTTACGTTGTATTAGGGATTATAAGTAATCCAGAGACGATCTACAGTATACGGGATGGTATGTTTAGGTTATATGCAAACACTATATCATTTTATGTCAGGGACTCAAGCATCCATGGATTTTGGCGTCTGAGGGGGTCCTAGAACTCAACCCTGGCAGATACTGAGGGACAGCTATACTATTTTTTGTTTGGTTTGTTTTGAGACAGAGTCTTACTCTGTTGCTCAGGCTGGAGTGCAGTGGTGAGATCATAGCTCACTGCAGCCCCTACTTCCTGGGCTCAAGCTGTCCTCCCACCTCAGCCTCCTGACTAGCTGGCACTACAGGCATGTAGCATCACACTCGTTAATTTTTTTTTTTTTTTTAATTTTAGGAGAGACAACGTCTCGCTATGTTGTCCAGGCTGGTCTCAAACTCCTGAGCTCAAGCGATCCTCCCACCTCAGCCTCCCAAGGTACTGGGATTACAGGCGTGAGCCACCACACCCAGCCAGACGCTGTACTGTTAAAGTTCAATTTTCTGGCCGGGCGCGGTGGCTCACGCCTGTGATCCCAGCATTTTGGGAGGCTGAGGCGGACGGATCCCAAGTTCAGGAGATTGAGACCATCCTGGTTAACATGGTGAAACCCTGTCTCTACTAAAAATACAAAAAACTAGCCGGGTGATGTGGCGGGCGCCTGTAGTCCCAGCTACTCGGGAGGCTGAGGCAGGAGAATGGCGTAAACCCAGGAGGCAGAGCTTACAGTGAGCTGAGATCCGGCCACTGCACTCCAGCCCCGGAGACAGAGCGAGACTCCGTCTCAAAAAAAAAAAAAAAAATTAGCTGGGTGTGGTGGTGGGTACCTATAGTCCCAGCTACTCAGGAGGCTGAGGCAGGAGAATCGCTTGAACCCGGAAGGTGGAGCTTGCAGTGAGCCAAGAAAAAGTTCGGTTTTCTTTGAAGAATCTTGACATGGAGAAAAAGCCTTGCCACACAAGTAGATCATCTACAAAGCGGAACCTAGATGGGTTCGAGTCCCACCTCTGCCACTGACAGTGCCTCGGTTTCTTCATCTGTAAATTGGGTGCAGTGATAGTCCCAGCATTACAGCGTTGTGAGATGGTGTTAATTTGTGGGAAGTGCTTCCAGCTGTGCCTGGGCTCCTAGGAGGGTCTCCACTAAGCAGGGCAGCTCAGGTCCGGTCGGGTTAGAACTCGCTCTAACCCCGTGGGGCTTGTGTGTGTGTTTGTGGTTCTAGTGCCGAGACTCCAGCTCTTCCCCTGCTCACCACGGGGGCCAGCTATACTGCACAGCCCACTCCTGGGATGGACTCCGCCGCGAACCCGGCCTTTCCCCCAGCTGCCCCGGCAGGATACAGTGGATACCAGCCCCACTCCAGCCAGGAGTTCACCTACGGCAGCCGACCCCAGGAGCCCGTCCCCACAGCCACCACCATGGCTACCTACCAGGTATCCAGTCCTTTCTTTAACAGCATTGCCGGGAAATGTGGATCGCCTTGCGTGGGTGAGAGCGGTGGGCTCCCCGCAGCTACTCCTTCTCCCAGGCCTCTTAACTATCATCCTTCCTTCGGGACCCTTCTGCTGGCATTACATACCTGTGGTGGGGAGAAATCAGGGCAGAGTCGCTTCCAAAAGAATCCACTGCTCTCGGGGACAGGCCGCATTCATACTTCCACATCGGGGCAGTGGGGACAGTGACAGCACTCAGAGCTTTGTCCCAGCCTCAGCAGCGACTATGAAGGAGGACGAGGGTCACCTGGGTTGGAGGACCCCTCCCTGGCCAGGGCAGGTGGCCTCAGCCTCCTGGCCCCAGAGAGACCAGGACTCACCCCACCTTCCCCACGCTCCGGGTTCCTGCCTTTCTTTTTTTTTTTTTTTTTTTTTTGAGACAGAGTCTCACCCTGTCGCCCAGGCTGGAGTGCAGTGGCCGCATCTCAGCTCACTGCAAGCTCCGCCTCCCGGGTTTACGCCATTCTCCCGCCTCAGCCTCCCGGGTAGCTGGGACTACAGGCGCCCGCCACCTCGCCCGGCTAGTTTTTTGTATTTTTTAGTAGAGACGGGGTTTCACCGTGTTCGCCAGGATGGTCTCGATCTCCTGACCTCGTGATCCGCCTGTCTCAGCCTCCCAAAGTGCTGGGATTACAGGCTTGAGCCACCGTACCTGGCCGGTTCCTGCCTTTCTAAGAGGGTGTCTGTGGCATGTGGGGCACAGCTGGGTGGTGACAATCCCACCTTCCCAACCGAGGCACTCAGGCTGCAGATCCAGCCACTGTGCTCCCACTTGGTGTCTCAAAGATGTCCCCCATGACCATGCTCCGACCCCCCGGCCCTGCCGCCTGCACCTCGTCCCCGGGTTGTGTCGGTCAACGGCATCAGAGGCCACCTCTCACCCAAGCTCAGCAGCCACCTGACCCCCCCCTTCCTCCCCTCTCCATTTTCCTTGCTAAGGCCTCAGGGGCTTCTCCCTGCAAACCCACCCTCTCCTACCACACCCAGCGTCCTCTTGTAAATCGCAGTCGGATTCTTGGAAATTAGTGTCAGCTCCATGAGAGCTGCTGTGTCAGCCACATCTCCTGCCCCCTGCCCCTGAGCCAGGGCCTGGTCTTGGGCAGATGCTTAGGAGCCAGCGCTGCGGGAAGGACTAAATGCAGAGTGCAGTGTGGCCAGGGCGCGTTGCACCTGCCGCCTGAGCTGCTCTCCTGCGGAAACCCCTACTTAGGACAGTTACAGCTATGGACAGTCGGTGGCTGCCAGGAGCTACGAGGACAGGCCGTACTTCCAGCCTCCTGCCCTCCAGCCTGGGCGCATGACAGACTCCTGCCAGCCAGGTGAGTCATCTGCAGGATCGGGGCTGCGGACGAGGAGACATTCCCTGCAGCACAGGAAAACCTTGGGAAAGTTAGATCTTTTTTTTTTTCTTTTTTTTTTTTTTGAGACAGAGTCTTGCTCTGTTGCCCAGGCTGGAGTGCAGTGGTGCAATCTCGGCTCACTGCAAGCTCCACTTATTGGGTTCATGCCATTCTCCTGCCTCAGTCTCCCAAGTAACTGGGACTACAGGTGCCCGCAACCATGCCCGGCTAATTTTTTGTATTTTTAGTAGAGATGGGGTTTCACAGTGTTAGCCAGGATGGTCTCGACCTCCTGACCTCGTGATCAGCCCGCCTTGGCCTCCCAAAGTGCTAGGATTACAGGCATGAGCCACCATGCCCAGCCTGAAAGTTACATCTTTTCTTTTTTTTCTTTTTTTTTTTTTGAGATGGAGTCTCGCTCTGTTGCCCAGGCTGGAGTACAGTGGCGTGATAGCTCACTGCACCCTCCAGCTCCCGGGTTCAAATGATCTTCCTGCCTCAGCCTCCCAAGTAGCTGGGACTAGAGGTGCACGTCACCATGCCTGGCTAATTTTTTGTGTTTTTAGTAGAAACAGGGTTTCACCATGTTAGGCTGGTATCGAACTCCTGACCTCAGGTGATCTGCCTGCCTCAGCCTCCCAAAGTGCTGGGATGACAGGTGTGAGCCACTGCACTGGTGAAAGTTACATCTTAACCATCCTAGAAGTGGCGCAAGGTAGTTCATGCCTGTAATCCCAACACTTTAGGAGGCCCAAACAAGGTGCAAGAATTGCTTGAGCCTAGGAGTTCGAGACCAGCCCGGGCAACATAGTAAGACCCTGTCTCTACAGAAAATGCAAAAAAGTTAGCTAGGCATGGTGGTGTGCACCTATAGTCCCAGCTACCCAGGAGGCTGAGATAGGAGGTTCACCTGAGCCCAGGAACTGAGCTACAGTGAGCTGTGATCGCACCACTGCACTCCAGCCTGGACAGCAGAGCAAGACCCTGTCTCTAAAAAAAAAAAAAACCCAAAATAAAGGCTAGTGGCTCACACCTGTAATCCCAGCACTTCGGGAGGCTGAGGTGGGTGGATCACAAGGTCAAGTGATCGAGACCATATTGGCCAACATGGTGAAACCCCTGTCTCTACTAAAAATAGAAAAATTAGCCGGGCATGGTGGCACATGCTTGTAATCCCAGCTATTCGGGAGGCTGAGGCAGGAGAATCACTTGAACCTGGGCAGCGGAGGTTGCAGTGAGCCGAGATCGCCCCACTGCACTCCAGCCTGGGCAACAGCGAGACTCTGTCTCAATAATAATAATAATAATGATGATGATAATAATAATAATAATAATAATAAACATCCTAGATTTGCAGGTGAGCCTCAGGGCTGGCTGCTCAGATGGGCCCTGGGATCTCTGCCAGGTGTGGGCCTATGAATGAAGGAAAGTGAGAACCTAAAATGCAGCTAACATTTTTTCTAAGGAAGCTTTCCCCGGGTGGCAGGAGGTGAAGGAGCGGGAGACGCGGAGGAGCCCTCCTCCCCCACGGCAGGAGGGAGAAGCTGGGCTCTGGAAAGGAGAGGTGGGCACAAGGTCACCTGCCAGTCGCTGCCGGGACCCGGCCCTAGGCTCTGACCTCTGGTCCCCGCTGAAGCATCCAGCATTTCCAGCCAGTTGAGCCCGGGGCCCATCCGCAGGTGAGGGACAGTGGAGGGGGGGCTGGCTCTGCAGAGGGCCTGTGCCTGCCCCCTAGGGACCCAAGAGGCCTGCAGGCAGCCCAGCCCCCATGGCGGTCACAGCCGCGTTCAGCCCCCACAACAGGCGCCGAGAGTGGAGGCCGGACAGCCAGCGAGCGCCCTGTCCTCGGGATACACCTACCCCACGGCGACAGGCGTCCAGCCCGAGTCCTCGGCGTCCTACCCCCCGCCCTCCTACGATCCCACCTGCACCGCCTACACGGGTAAGACCAGCGTTCCTTGCCCAGGCGGTCGGTCCGTCGGCCCCCGCTTCAACTCGAGTGGAATCAGCATCTCCCCCCCGACTCACTGTTTTCTCTGCTCCTTAGCACCAAGCTACCCGAGCTATGACGCGTCGGGGTACTCCGCCGCCAGCCCTTTCTATCCTCCAGCGCAGCCCCCGCCTCCCCCGGGACCCCCGCAGCAGCTGCCCACGCCGCCCACGCCCGCAGGCTCAGGAAGCAGCCCCAGGACCGACTCGAAGCCGCCGCTTCCCAGCAAACTGCCGAGACCCAAGGCCGGGCCCAGGCAGCTCCAGCTCCACTACTGCGACGTCTGCAAGATCAGCTGCGCGGGACCCCAGGTCAGTCGCCCTCCCGCCTTTCCAGGCCCCGGGGACCCCTCTTTTCCTAAGGTCTGAACCCGAATGTGGGCGCCGGGGGGTCAGGGTCGCTGCCTGCTGAAAAAAGGTCCGGTGTTAAACTTGGATGGTGTATGCATGTGCCTGTGTGTGCAAGCGCTTGTGTGTGCGCGTGTGTGAGTGCAAGGGTGCGTATGTGTGCGTGTATGCAAGTGTGTGTGTGTTTATGCATGTGTATATGTGTGCATATGTGTGTGGTAACGTGAGTGTGCGTGTATGTGTGCGCATGTGTGCCTGCGTGTGTATGTGTGTGCCTGCGCCTGTGTGTGGGTGCACGTGTGCTTGTGTGTGGCAGTGCTTGTTTGGGACACTCGTGAAAGACTCTTTACCAAACACACACGCTTGAGGTTTTAAAGCTTGCAAGTCACCCCGCAGAGATGTGGGCTCGTTTCCTGGAAAGATAATCAGACCCTAGAGCTCTATCTTTGCAAAACACACACCCTGATCTTCTTTCGTTTTTAATACTCTGAAAGCAAGCTCTGGACCGCGGAGAGACACGGAGTCTCTGGAGAGGTGTGAGAAGGCTCAGGACACCCTCTCAGGACCCCTGACCCAGCTGGGGATGGGGAGCCCGGCCCTGCTCAGGACCCCTCCCGCCACAGATCACCCTTTCCCTGTCTCAGGCTCTTTGCCCCAGCAGCTCTCCACTGCATCTCATGCTAGGAGAGACCCTGGCCTTCTTTGCAGAGTGCTCGGATACAAGTTTGAGGGTTTTTATTTTGTTTTGTTTTGGTTTTTTTTGGAGACAAGGGGTCTCACTCTGTTGCTGAGGCTAGAGTGCAGTGGTGCAATCACAGCTCACTACAGCCTCCACCTCCTGGGTTCAAGTCCTCCTCTCAGCATTCCAAGTAGCTGAGACAGGTACGAACCACCATGACCAGCTAATTTTTTTTATTTTCAGTAGAGATGGGGTCTCACTATGTTGCCCAGGCTGGTCTCGAACTCCTAAGTTCAAGGAATCCTCCTGCCTCAGCCTCCCCAGGATGACAAGCTGAATCCCTGCACCAGACCCATGTGGGTTATTTAATCCTCATATCTGCCTTGTGGCTACCATCTCTGTGTGGCAGATAAAATCCCAGAGGTTCAGAAAGGGTCAGTACTTTGAGGAACTCAGAGTCAGTTTTAGTGACCCAGGCAGAAATCAAACCAAGATGTGTTGAAGCCTATGTGGCTAATTATTCCAGTGTACGCCAAAAGTGCACACAAACAGCCTGTTGGCCAGGTGCGGTGGCTCATGCCTGTAATCCCAGCATCCCGGGAGGCTGAGGCCAGTAGATCGCTTGAGCCCAGGAGTTTAAGACCATCCTGGGCAACATGGGTGAAACCCTGTCTCTAAAAAAATTTAAAAATTAGCTGGGCATGGTGGTACACACCTGTAGTCCTGGCCACTTTGAAGGCTGAGGTGGGAGGATCATTTGAGCCCAGGAGTCCGAGGCTGCAGTGAGCTCTGATCACACTACTGCACCCCAGCCTGGGTGACAGGGCAAGACCCTTTGTCTTACAAAAAAACAAAAACAAACAAAAAACAAAAAAGCCTACCTATAATCCCCCATAATCCCTCTACCCTGAAGTGATTTAGTGGTAGCGTCTAGCTATGTATCCTTCCAGAGTCTTCTGTATTCCACAGGCAGTTTCTCTTTCTGAGTTAGTGTGTGTGCACAGGGATGTGTATTTATTCTGTTGCTTAGGTAATATATTTATGAAGTTCAAGATTGCTAAATTCCAGGCCAGGCGCGGTAGCTCACGCCTGTAATCCCAGCACTTTGCGAGGCTGAGGCAGGAGGATTGCCTGAGGTCAGGGGTTCGACACCAGCCTGGCCAACATGGTGAAAACCCGTCTCTACTAAAATACAAAAATTAGCCGGGCGTGGTGGCAGGCGCCTGTAGTCCCAGCTACTCGGGAGGCTGAGGCAGGAGAATGGCGTGAACCTGGGAGGCGGAGGTTGCAGTGAGCTGAGATTGCCCCACTGCACACCAGCCTGGGCAACAGTGAGACTCCATCTAAAAAAAAAAAAAGATTCCTAAATTCTAGAGAGCATATATATGTTAAAATGTGTGCCTCTCCCACATCCTATTTTTCTTCCCTAAAACCAGACGATGTCACTGAGCTCCTGAGCGCTAAGCCGGTGACCTGCAGGGGAGCGGGCAGTGTCCAGTGTGCCCCAGTATTTTCAGGGGCATTTTTCAGTCTGCAGAACGTTCATTCTTGGCATTGTCAGGGCGTGTTGGTTTCGTGGCCCACCTGCCACGTCTTGTCTGTGGTCGGCTTCGTTTCAGGATTTTCAGCAGCATACCCAGGATTCTACCTGAGGGCTTGGCTGTCGCTCCCCCAGACGCAGTCAGATATTTTGGGCCCAGGAGTACCGGATGCGTAGGCCTGTGACTCACGGTAGCTTCCCCCGGGTGGAGCCCCTGTGTCTATTAGCAGTTTCCTAAGACGGAAGTGTACATGCCTGTCCTTCGGGCAGCAGGTGCCCTTGCTTGGTTTCCAAGGTTGAATTCTGAAAAGTCAGAATTTTCTGTATACAGCAGCCCCCGAAAGGAACGTGTGATGCATGGAGCATGCTTTCCTAAGAAACTCCTTGAATTCCAGAAGAAGGGAGAAGCCTTATGTCTAGCAGTCTGAGCCTGTGGGTTTGTTACGTGGGCTTCATAAATGGACGCTTGAATTAGCCAGGCGTGGTGGCGGGCACCTGTAGTCCCAGCTACTTGGGAGGCTGAGGCAGGAGAATCGCTTGAACCCAGGAGGTGGAGGTTGCAGTGAACTGAGATAGCACCACTGCACTCCAGCCTGGGTGACAGGGCGTAACCCTGTCTCAAAAAAAAAAAAAAAGTCGAGAAGTCTACAGTAAGAAGATAGGCTGGGCACGGTGGTGTGCTCCTGTCATCCCAGCACTTTGGGGGGCCAAAGCAGGTGGATATTTGAGGTCAGGAGTTCAAGACCAGCTTGGCCAACATAGTGAAACTCCGTCTCTACTAAAAATACAAAAATTAGCTGGGTGTGGTGGCACGCGCCTGTAGTCCCACCTACTTGAGAGGCTGAGGACGGAGAATCACTTGAACCCAGGAGGCGGAGGTTGCAGTGAGCTGAGATTGTGCCACTTGCACTCCAGCCTGGGCAACAGAGCGAGACTCCATCTCAAAAAATAAAAACTAAAAATAAGAAAAATAAAGGGACACTTGAACCTCCGTGGCACTAGGGGATGGAGGGTTGGGGACAGTGGGCCTCTGTTACCGCCGAGCTCCTGCACGCTAAGCTGGGGGCCCGCAGGGGAGGGGGCGTGGCCAGTGTGCAAACCCCCACTCAGGCTCCCTCTCACCCCTTGCTGCAGACCTACCGGGAACATCTGGGAGGGCAGAAGCACAGAAAGAAGGAGGCGGCCCAGAAGACAGGCGTGCAGCCCAACGGGAGCCCGCGTGGGGTGCAGGCGCAGCTACATTGCGACCTGTGCGCCGTGTCCTGCACTGGGGCAGATGCCTACGCGGCCCACATCCGGGGAGCCAAGCACCAGAAGGTACGGCCCCACCCATCCCAGGCTCTGCCACCCGGGGGAGGAAGCCCCCAGGTCAGCACTTAGGACCCACAGAGGTGGCTGCGGAGATCAGAGGGAGCCCGGAGAAGCCTCCCCAAGTGGAACGCACCCAAGGGCCGGCTGCCCAGGCCCATGCGTCCTCATCTTCAAGGATCCAAACTCCTTTCCAGTCATTTTATCTTATTTTTCATTTTATTTTATTTTATTTTATTTTATTTATTTTTTTGAGACGGAGTCTCGCTCTGTTGCCCGGGCTGGAGTACAGTGGCCAGATCTCAGCTCACTGCAAGCTCTGCCTCCCAGGTTTATGCCATTCTCCTGCCTCAGCCTCCTGAGTAGCTGGGACTACAGGCGCCCACCACCTCGCCCGGCTAGTTTTTTGTATTTTTTAGTAGAGACGGGGTTTCACCATGTGAGCCAGGATGGTCTCGATCTCCTGACCTCGTGATCCGCCCGTCTCGGCCTCCCAAAGTGCTGGGATTACAGGCTTGAGCCACCGCGCCTGGCCTATTATGTTTTTTAAATGAGACAAAATCTCACTCTGTCCCCCAGGCTGGAGTGCAGTGGCGTGACCTCGGCTCACTGCAAACTCTGCTTCCTGGGTTCAAGCAATTCTCATGCCTCAGCCTCTCAAGTAGCTGGGATTACAGGCACCCACCACCGCACCCGGCTAATTTTTATATTTTTAGTAGAGACAGGGTTTCACCTTGTTGGCCAGGCTGGTCTGGAACTCTTGAGCTCAAGTGATCTGTGTGCCTTAGCCCCCCAAAGTGCTGGGATTACAGGTGTCAGCCACTGCACCTGGACTCCTTTCGACTTATAAAAGGGGTTCCTGCTCATTACACAAAACATGAAGTGGCCGAGACACTCACACCCGGAGACTTCCAAGAATGCTTGGCATTCAGGCGTGGCAACAGACAGGGCTTGCCTTGTGATGAGATCCAACGCTGTGTTCCCTTTGGGGTTGTAATAATCACTGTTCTCCTGTGGCCTTAAAAAGGCCTGGGTTAGGCCGGGCGCGGTAGCTCATGCCTGTAATCCCAGCACTTTGGGAGGCCGAGGCGAGTGGATCACGTGAGGTCGGGAGTCTGAGACCATCCTGACCAACGTGGTGAAACCCTGTCTCTACTAAAAAATACAAAAATTAGCTGGGCGTGGGGGTGCACGCCTGTAACCCCAGCTACTCAGGAGGCTGAGGCAGGAGAATCGCTTGAACCCGGTAGGTGGAGGTTGCAGTGAACTGAGATCTCGCCACTGCACTCCAACCTGTGCGACAGAGCAAGGCTCGGTCTCAAAAACAAGAAAAAAGGCCTGGGTTATGTCATGTTCAGCCGGGAGGGGATAGAGTCCCCACGTGAGGGCAGGGAGGGGAACAGCTGGCTTGTGCTGTAGCCTGGGCTGTCAGGCTGAGCCACCCTGGGAGGCCTGGCTGAGGACCTGGCTTCTTTCCCTTAGCTGCCTAAAGGCTCATCCAGGGCCTCATTCCCTGGCTCCGCTCAGGACAGCTTGCTGAGGGCCTGTGTGAACCCACGGGGGAAAGAGGAATGTGCAGGGAGGCATGGAGGAGGGAAGGAGAGGGGCAGAGAAATGACGGAAGGAGACTCACTGGCCTGAGGACTGGAGAGCTAGGGGCCGGTGGGGCAGAGCTGCAGGCATCACCCCCACAGGCTGGGGCTTGGTCTGGGAGTCAGGCAGGCCCTGCCACCCATTGTGGGGTTGGGGGTTACAGGGCAGGTCTTGTGCAGCGCGTGTCAGAGACTCGGAGCTGGCAAATGTGTCTGAGATGGTCCCCAGCACACACACAGCGGCCCTGTGCACACGACACCTTTGCCAGAAGCGCCGTGCACCCGGAGGTGCTGAGAATAGGGCACGGCCAGAATACGGACGTGACCACGTGCACACGCGCGTGCAGAACGTGGGTGTCCATCCAGGGACGCATGCACGCCCACCATCCGTCCACACACGCTGAGTCCCGGGCAGTCGGGGGCACTAGGATGGGGCTCGGGAGGTTGAGAGGCCCCACCTGGCAGCCCATGTGGTGGAAGAGGAGGAAGAGCATCCATGTGAGCCGGTGAGCCACGTGCTCACACATCAGAGGAGTGTCACCGCGCTAGAGGACTCACGAGCACGTGTGCAAGGCAGGAGGCCACCTGGGAAGGGCCTTCTGGCGTGGGTGATACCCAGAGAGCAGGAGGAGAGAAGAGGCGGGGTCCCCGGGACCAGCCCGCCCACATTCCCACTGCCCGCCCGTGGAGGCCCTTCCTGCCTCTTGAAAAAGGCCATCAGGCTGGGAGCGGCCCTCACACAGGAGCCCGGCTCTGTCTGTCGCAGGTCTTCAAGCTGCACACCAAACTGGGGAAGCCCATTCCCACCCTCGAGCCTGCACCGGCCACAGAGAGCACCCCCGGGGTGGAGGCCAAGCCCGCATCCCCCACTGGCCCCAGCGTGTGTGCCCCGAGCAGGCCAGCACTGGCCAAGAGACCCGTGGCCTCGAAGGCCTCATGCGAGGGTATGTGTGTCTGCGTGCGTGTTTGCGTACCACGGGAGCCCTAGCCACCCTGCCCAGTGAAAATTTCGTGAGAAAATCGACCATCCAGTTGGTTTTCGTCACGTCCTCCCGGGGGGTGGTGTGGGGCTGGTGCCGTCTCTCCCTTATTCCAGCAGAGCGAGGTGGCCTCCCACTGACCCACACCGCCCTGAACCTTGGAGACCCTTTGCGACCATTTCCAGAGAGTGCTGGCAGAACCAATAAAATGGTAATGCCATTTCTTCCTGTAGAGTTGTTTTGGTTTGGTTTGAGATGGAGCCTCGCTCTGTCATCCAGGTTGGAGTGCAGTGGTGCAATCTCGGCTCACTGCAACCTCTGCCTCCCGGGTTCAAGCGATTCTCCTGCCTCAGCCTCCCGAGTAGCTGGGACTACAGGCGCCCGCCACCACACCCGGTGAATTTTTGTATTTTTTGTAGAGACAGGGTCTCACCATGTTGGCCAGGCTGGTCTCGAACTCCTGACCTCAGGTGATCCACTATCCTCGGCCTCCCAAAGTGCTGAGATCACAGGCATAAGCCACCATGCCCGGCCTCTTCCAGTAGAATTTGAGCTGGTGCTGGGCGCTGGGGTTCACTGGAAGCCCTCACCCTGCACCTAGAGGGTTCCCCGGGCTGCCACCTCGACTGTGCTCCCCTGCGCACCCTGCTGGTCACAGTGAACAAATTGGGCTCAGAACCAGAGTTATGGGGGTACCAGGAAATGAAGGTGGAATCCTTGCGCCCCTCTGCCTGTGACCCTACCTTCCCTGAGTGCAAAGCCGCAGCTGTCAGAGGTGACCCGCGTTAATCAGGATTAAATGCCAGGCATCTGCTCGCTGCTTTGTGTGCACTGCTTCACTTTACCTCCGTGACAACTCTTTTTTTCATGGTTTGTTTTGTTTTTTAGACAGTCTCACTGTGTCACCCGGGCTGCAGCGCAGAGGCGCCATCATAGCTCACTGCAGCCTCCACCTCCTGGGCTCAAGCGATCCTCCCAGCTCAGCCTCCTGAGTAGCTAGGACTACGGGTGTGCACCACCACATCCCACTACTTTTTGTATTTATTTTTGTAGCGATGGGGTTCTGCTATGTTGCTCAGGCTGGTCGGAAACTCCTAGGCTTAAGTGATCCTCCTGCCTCGGCCTCCCACAGCCCTGGGTTTACAGGCATGAGCCGCTGTGCCCAGCCCACAACCCATTTAAGTCAATGTTGTCACCAGTCCCAATGTGTAGATAGAAAAGCCGTAAACGGTGGAGGTGGAATTGGAACCCGGGTCTGTCTAAGAGTCTCTGCCCTGGACCACCGTGCTGTGCGTGGCCAGGGGCTGAGGGAGCCACATTCTGTTTTTAACCTCAGCAGCCTTGATCCTTGAATAGCAACATGATTTTGAAGATCAAACCATCAAGTCATTCTGATAACAAAGATACTTGTCTCACCCGAGGCTCCATCATTTTGCCTGATGGGGGTAGGTTAAGCGTGAGCCTTGGTCCGCCTGATACTTCATCGTCTATTAACTGTGGGTTTTGTGCTGTCAATGGGTTCCTCAAGCGAGGACCTAAATCCAGGACATCTCCACTGACGGATTGAAACTGGCCTCAGTTTCTTGGCTGGGTCACACGCAGGCATGAAAGGGAGAGCGAGGGGCCATTCCCCCTGACATCACAGGAGGCAGAGCCTGGGGTCTGGGTGGCTCTCTCCCCCATGCCACCTGGCTGGTTTGCAGCCACAGTGCTTTCTCCTGGAACAAGGTGTAAGTGGCATGGTTTTCCCCTCAGGGCCTCCTGAGCCGCAGATAGCAGGCTGCAGACCCCAGAGAGGGAGACCAGCCCAACCCAAATCAGAGGGTCCTGGAGCACCCACCCAAGGAGGCTCAGAGGAAGCTCCCCTGGGCTGCTCTGATGCGCAGCCGCTGGGCCCAGAATATGTGGAGGAGGTAAGTCAAGGCTGTCAAGCCCTGGTGCTCCGGTCAGGGAAGGACTTTGCCATGGGTCAGGCTTCGAGACCTCACCCAGCTTCTCCCAGTGAGATTTACAGACCCATCCCCGTTCCCGAGCTGCACAGGCCAGACCTCCATAGACCAAACCCCGTGCAAGACCCGCTTGACACTTTGGGTGCCAGATTTCGGATACCAACAGGAAATGAATATGGCCCCGTGAGGGCCAGAGACAGGCCGAGGCATTCCCAACAGGGGGCCCCATGGAGCCATGTGTCTGGAAGCTGGAAGGGCTCCGGGCAGTAGAAAGCTCCCCGGGAGGTTGGAGGCCCTTCCGTCCAGCTCCTTTCCTGGGCCTGGGGGATCTCGGGACTTGCCAAAGCCAGGCTAGTGAGCAGTGGAGCCAAGCTCCCGGGCCAGGTCTGCCAGTTCCCAGGCCAGCGGCAGTTCAGACCCTGGTTGGCCTTGCGCGTGCCAAAGAGGCAGGGCTGGGTTTCCTCTGCCTTGACTGTAGGCCCGGGATTCTTTTTTTTTTTTTTTTTTTGAGACGGAGTCTTGCTCTGTCACCCAGGCTGGAGTGCAGTGGCCGGATCTCAGCTCACTACAAGCTCCGCCTCCTGGGTTTACGCCATTCTCCTGCCTCAACCTCCCGAGTAGCTGGGACTACAGGCGCCCGCCACCTCGCCCGGCTAGTTTTTTGTATTTTTTTAGTAGAGACGGGGTTTCACGGTGTTAGCCAGGATGGTCTCGATCTCCTGACCTCGTGATCCGCCCGTCTCGGCCTCCCAAAGTGCTGGGATTACAGGCTTGAGCCACCGTGCCCGGCCTAGGCCTGGGATTCTTTAAGAGACAGGGTCTTGCTCTGTCACGGAGGCTGGAGTCCAGTGGTGCCGTCATGGCTCACTGCAACCTCAAACTTCTGAGCTCAATCAATCCTCCCACCTCAGTCTCCTGAGTAGCTGGGACTACAGGCATGAGCCACCACTCCCAGCTAATTTTTTAATTTAATTTAATTTAATTTTTGTAGAGACGGGGTCTCGCTATGTTGACTAGGCTGGTCTTGAACTCTTGGGCTCAAGCAGTCCTCCCGCCTCCCATGGTGGTGCACGCCTGTGGTCCCAGCTACTCAGGAGGCTGAGGTGGGAGGATCGCTTGAGCCCAGGAGTTTGAGGCTGCAGTGAGCCGAGATCGAGCCACTGCGGTCCAGCCTGGGTAACACAGCAAGACCCTGTCTCTAAAAATACATACACAAAATGACCAGCAAGGAGGAAGGCTCCGCAACGACCTGGCATCGGTAGCATCTCACATCCCCCCGGCCTCGTGCCTGGTGTGCGTGTGGCCCTTTTGTGTCTCAGGTGTGCAACGAGGAAGGGCGAGTGGTTCGCTTCCAGTGTAAGTTGTGCGAGTGCAGTTTCAACGACCTTAACGCCAAGGACCTGCACGTGAGGGGACGGCGGCACCGGCTGCAGTACCGGGTGCGTCCAGCAGGGGGAGCCCCCGACACCCGTCCAGGGTGTGCCTGGCCCCGGGCGGGCGCTGGGAGGCCTCTGGTCGGGCCTCTGCTGCCCCTGTGACCCGATGAACTTAAGAGGGTGGGGTGATTTTCTGTGTTTTCAAAGCCTTGGTCCACGTCTCAACAGTGTATCGTGGGTCGGGCGCAGTGGCTCACACCTGTCATCCTAGCACTTTGGGAGGCCAACGTGGGCGGATCATTTGAGGTCAGGAGTTAGAGATCAGCCTGGCCAACATAGTGACATCTTTACTAAAAATACAAACATTAGCCAGATGTGGTGGTGTGCACCTGTTATCCCAGCTACTCGGGAGGCTGAGGCAGGAGAATGGCGTGAACCCGGGAGGCGGAGGTTGCAGTGAGCTGAGACCACACCACTGCACGCCGGCCTGGGAGACAACAGCGAGACTCCGTCTCAAAACAAAAAAAAAGGCTTTGGGAGATTTCTTTTTTTTTTTTTTTTTTGAGACGG
>NC_045454.1:48961293-48981631 GCF_002776525.5 Piliocolobus tephrosceles
GTTTTTTTTGTTTTGTTTTTTTTTTGAGATACAGTCTCACTCTGTCGCACAGGCTGGAGTGCAGTGGCATGATATTGGCTCACTCCAACTTCCACCTCCCGAGTCCAAGCGATTCTCCTGCCTCAGCCTCCCGAGTAGCTGGGATTACAGTCACCAGCCACCATGCGCAGCTAATCTTCGTATTTTTAGTAGAGACAGGGTTTTGACATATTGACCAGGCTGGTCTTGAACTCCTGACCTCATGATCCGCCCCCCCTTGGCCTCCCAAAGTGCTGGGATTACAGGTGTGAGCCACCACGCCCAAACGAGAAAAATATTCTTTTTTTTTTTTTTTTTTTTTTTTTTTTGAGATGGAGTCATGCTCTGTCGCCCGGGCTGGAGTGCAGTGGCCGGATCTCAGCTCACTGCAAGCTCCGCCTCCCGGGTTTACACCATTCTCCTGTCTCAGCCTCCAGAGAAGCAGGGACTACAGGCGCCTGCCACCTCGCCCGGCTAGTTTTTTGTATTTTTTAGTAGAGACGGGGTTTCACCATGTTAGCCAGGATGGTCTCGATCTCCTGACCTCATGATCCGCCCGTCTCGGCCTCCCAAAGTGCTGGGATTACAGGCTTGAGCCACCGCGCCCGGCCGAGAAAAATATTCTTGAAGGAAAAATAATAACCCGGGAGGGAAAAGGGACCCACATCTCTCCCAGACTCTGGGGCCGTCGTCAACAACAGGACGTGTTGAAATCGAACCCACTTTCTCCCTTTTCATGATGCATGTGGAAGTTTCTAGAAATCTGGCTTAATTCCTAGTTTTCCATCTTCACCCTCATTGGCTAACCGAGAGCGTCAGGGCTGAAATCCCTCAGTCGCAGTAGGTAAGCTCAGAACTTCCCAGAAGATGAGGTTTTTCCAGGAACGGTTTGTCTGGTCCTCACTGTGTCTTAGCGGGACAATCTGGGAGGAACCCTCATTCCCCAGATGGATAAAACGTGGCCTAAAGGATTGAGACCGGGTGCGGTGGCTCACGCCTGTAATCCCAGCACTCTGGAAGGCCGAGGTGGGAGGATCACCTGAGGGCAAGAGTTCAAGACCAGCCTGGCCAACATGGTGAAACCCCGTTTCTACTAAAAATACAACAATTAGCCAGATGTGGTGGCGGGCACCTGTAATCTCAGCTACTTGGGAGGCTGAGGCAGGAGAATCACTTGAACCCAGGAAATGGAGGTTGCAGTGAGCCAAGATCGTGCCACTGCACTCCAGCCTGGGTGACAGAGTGAAACTGTGTCTCAAAAAAGAAAGGATTGAGGGGCCCAAACTGAGCCCCTCACCCCGTCGGCAGCAGAGCGGGATAAGGTGCCTTCCCCGCACACCTTAAGGTTTTTCTTCTAGAAGGCGTGGAGAAGCCTCTGGCTGACCCAGGTGATGTCCTGAGCTCCGAGAAGTGCCTCGAGTCCCTGGCCGCCCTCCGTCATGCCCGGTGGTTTCAGGTCAGGGGGCAGGGGTGGAGCAGGGGGAGAGGGGTGACTTTGAGGAACGTGTCTCAGAGGCACCAGCCTGACCTGGCGCGGCCGCCTCAGCCTCGTGGGCTCCCAGCGCAGACCAGGACGCCCGCCATCAGCTTTCTGGCTGAGCACTGACTTAACCAACGCTGGCTCCTGGCTGATGGGGTCAGGAAACGTGAAAGGAGTGGGTGCTGTCCTGGGGGTGGGGATGCTGCCGTCCCGTGGCCACTCCACGGCCTGGTGGCACCAGACTCGTCTGGAAGTGGACTCTGCTTCCACCTGCCACCTTCGAGGCCACCAAGGCTCCCCATTGTCCTCCCTGGGGTTCATGCTCATGACGCCACACCATGTGGCCGTGTGAACCCCTGAAAGTGAACCGTGTGCTTCTCCCCCGAAGGCTCGAGCCAGCAGCCTGCAGCCATGCGTGATCGTCATCAGGGTCCTGAGGGACCTCTGCCGGCGTGTGCCCACCTGGGCAGCCCTGCCAGCCTGGGTAAGGCAGTGCCTGGTGGCCCAGCCCTCCACTGGGACCCCTGAGGGGCTCCATGGCCCCGACAGGCCCAGGTCGAGAGATAAACCCTTTCCCGTGAAGGAGCCGGCGGGAGACGTAGTACTCAAGAGAGGCCGTGGGAGTCCCTGAGGTCCCCTGGGCGGGGGAGACGGCCCTGTCCACAGCCTCATTTGACTACCATTATTCAAAACCCAGAACCTCGCATGAAAATGCGGGACCAGCCAGGGAAATGTGCGGTGTCTGCCCGACTTTGTGGCACCAGGGCAGAGGGGCCCAGGCAGAGGGGCGGAAGCCAGACTCCCTATCCTGGCTGCACACCGGCCTCTGGGTGACCCAGCCCAGACCCACCTGCTTTGGCGAGGAGACCCCCTGTGGCTCTAACACCACCCCCCGCCTATCCTGGTAGAAAGAGGAGGGAGAAGCAGCAGCAGAACCCCCCCCCACACAAGGTTCATGGAGCAGGCCCCAAGCCCATGCCCCGCACAGAGACCCCGGGAACCCATCCAGTGTCCAGACCTTCTCCACCAGCCACAAGCCAGCCATCCACACCCAGCCTCCTCCCCTGCCCTGCAGGCGTCCCCCATCCCACACTGCAGTGGTGTCTCCCATCCCACGCTGCAGTGATGTCCCCCATCCCGTGCTGGAGTGGTGTCCCCCATCCCACACTGCAGTGGTGTACCCCATCCCCTGCTGCAGTGGTGTCTCCCCATCCCACGCTGCAGTGGTGTCCCCCATCCCGTGCTGGAGTGGTGTCTTGCCTGTGGTCCCCGCCACCGGGCCCGTGTCCTTCATCCACACCCACCCACTGCCCACCGTCCAGAATGCAGCGTGGTACAGAGGCTGTTTGTTTTGGTAGAGATCAAGTCTCTTTTTTACTTTTTTTTTAGTCATTTTTTTTGAGACAGAGTCTCACTTTGTCACCCGGGCTGGAGTGCAGTGGGGCGATCTCGGCTCACTGCAAGCTCTGCCTCCCGGGTTCACACCATTCTCCTGCCTCAGCCTCCCGAGTAGCTGGGACTACAGGCGCCTGCTACAATGCCCGGCTAATTTTTTGCATTTTTAGTAGAGATGGGGTTTCACCGTGTTAGCCAGGATGGTCTCGATCTCCTGACCTCGTGATCCGCCCGCCTGGGCCTCCCAAAGTGCTGGGATTACATAATTTTTGTATTTTTAGTAGAGATGGGGTTTCGCCATGTTGGCCAGGCTGGTCATGAACTCCTGACCTCAAGTGATCCTCCCGCCTCAGCCTCCCAAAGTGCTGGGATTACAGGCGTGAGCCACCGCGCCCGGCCTTTCACACCGATTGTTTAGGGGGAATGTCTTCTCCACTCCTGGGAGGAGGTCACAGCAGCCAGCTCCATGCTGTCCCGACGTGGAGAAAACCTGTGTTCCCTGAGACTGGTTTTCCTGCTGTGGCGGGCCCCACGCGGCAGACAGTGTGCCTGACACTGGTGTGTGATGTTACTGTGGACCAACTGGGGAAACTGAAGCTCAGAGGGGTGGAGAAACCAGCCCATATGGGAGGCTGAGACAGGATAATCACCTGAACCCGGGAGGCAGAGGTTGCAGTGAGCCGAGATCGCGCCACTGCACTCCAGCCTGGGCAACAGAGCAAGAGTCTGCTCTCAAAAAGAAAAAAAAAGAAAGAAAGAAACCAGCCGGTGGCCGTGCCAGGAGGTGGCAGAGCCATGCCATGGGCTGCCCTCGTCGGCAGAAGTTCAGTGGGTGGTGGGAGTTAGAGACAGAGCTGAGGGGGGCCTCCTGTCCCAGGGACCCCAGGACCTCCCGGGCAGACAGGGGCTGCTGCACCCCCCCAAAGCACAGCACCCGCTCTTCTGTCCCCACCAGGCCATGGAGCTGCTGGTGCAGAAGGCTGTGAGCAGTGCAGCGGGGCCCCTGGGCCCTGGGGACGCGGTCAGGCGAGTCCTGGAGTGCGTGGCCACAGGGACGCTCCTGACAGGTCAGTCGCCGGGCCGGAGGGCCCAGAAGGTGGGCAGCAAATTGCAAAGACCAGGACCCATGGCCGTGGAACAGATGGCTGGGGTCACAGACACAGAGGAAGTGTCCAGCCCAGGCACGAGAGTGGCCCACGACACACACATGCTCCCAGGAGGGAGGCAGACAGGGCCGCGGCCATGGAGGACACCACCCTTCACGCAGGGCACAGACACGCATGTCCCCGAAGGGAGGGCTCAGCCTCCACCCAGGAGACAACAGTTATGTTATCTGGTGGCCACGCCCGCCGGTGGCGGCGCAGAGCCACCCCGGCGCAGAGCCACCCCGGCGCCTGTCCTCCAAAGATTATCCAGAGGGAACAGCCAGGTGCTCAGCTGACAGGGGGCGCAGAGTTGCCCGGCACAGTGCGTTATCTACACCAGCAGAGGGAAGAGAACGCGGCAGGACACACTCGTGTGAGAGGGTGGCGGTCAGATACGGAAAAGGGTGTTTTTGAGTCATTTTTAGTGACATAGGATATCAAGTGAAAAGGGAGCATAAAGCTTTGGGCCCGTTGCCCGAGCCATTATGTAAAGCACACGTGTAGGCACGCACACGCACAGGCACGCACGTGGACATGAGTGCACGTACAGGCACACACATGGACGTACTTGCACACGGGCACACACATGCACACGCACGGGCACACACGGACATGAATGCATGCACAGACACACGGACATGCATACACACGGGCACACGTGCACATACACCCGTGGGCACACGTGCACAGACGGACACGCACGGGCACATGGGCGCACATGGGCACACAGCATACATGCGCATGTGCATGGGTGCACACAGGCACACACACACACACACAAAGCCCAGGAGGTGCTGGCAGCCCAACGGGCTTTGAGGGGCTGGGAGGACTCCCCCATGAGCCCGGGTGAAACCCTGACCTGCTGAGAGAGGCCTGAGGGTCAGAGGCTGCAAGTATAGCCCCATGCACGGGCCCCTGGGGCCCCATGGTGTCGAGGGACGGCCCTGTCACCGTCTTTCATGAGGGCATTCTCGCCTTCTTTGCTGTTCCCACTCCCCCTCACAAAGATGGGCCCGGACTCCAGGATCCCTGCGAGAGAGACCAGACAGATGCCCTCGAGCCCATGACCCTCCAACAGCGGGAAGACGTGACCGCCAGCGCCCAGGTAGGAGGGCCAAGTCCACGCTTGCAGCTGTGCAGTGTTCCCCAAAATGGCCCAGGTTCCACCTTCTCTCCCTCCCACTGAGATGTACAGGAACAGGAGGGTGGCCTGTGGGTGGCAGGACCACGCATGGGGACAGGGCCAGCCTGGCGTGGTGGCGTGGGGCTGGCAGCTCAGAGCCAAAGCCACCACTGTCACGAGGCCCAGACCTCAAGTCTCACGGGCAGGGACTGTCCTCCCTCCACGTCGCTTACCATGGCCCTAGAAGCCCAGCTGTAGCCGGCAGCTCGGCCTGTCCAGCCCTCACTTGTGGTTTCCTTGTTTGCAAATTTGTGTATAAGAAAGATCTCCTAGCAGCACGAAAACCAAACCACAGCGGGTTTGACATTTCTGAATGTTGCTTTTAACGGGATCAGTGAAATGGCTCGCAGTGCAGGATGTGGGGTCCCTGCAGTGAGGTGGAAAGAGCTGGTGGTCAGTGGAGTGGGAGGCCTCCTGGGACAGTCCTTGCGGTCAGCCAGCACCAAGCGAAAATTCCTCAGGCCCTGCGGTGGCCCAAGCTCAGCAGTCATAAGAAGCCGTGTTGGCCAGGCCGGGTGGCTCACACCTGTCATCCCAGCACTTTGGGAGGCCGAGGCAGGCAGATCACAAGGTCAGGAGTTCAAGACCAGCCTGGCCAACATAGTGAAACCCCGTCTCTCCTAAAAATACAAAATTAGCCAGACATGGTGGCACATGCCTGTAATCCCACCTGCTTGGGAGGCTGAGGCAGGAGAATCATTTGAACCCGGGAAGTGGAGGTTGCAATGAGCTGAGATGACGCCACTGTACTCCAGCCTGGGTGACAGAGCAAACTCTGTCTCCAAAAAAATAGGTGCGGGGAGTGTCTCGAGGGACACAGGATAGGCCTGGCCCATCTACTAGTGGCTACAGATGCCAGCCCCTCTGTGTCCTCAGCACTCGGGGAGCAGGGTGGGTGGGGGTCCTGATGGGCTGTGTGTGCCCCGCAGCACGCCCTGCGAATGCTGGCCTTCCGGCAGACCCACAAGGTCCTGGGCATGGATCTCCTGCCACCCAGACACCGGCTTGGGGCCCGCTTCCGGAAGAGGCAGCGGGGAGCTGGCGAGGCCGAGGAGGGCACAGAGGAGAAGAAGCGGGGCCGGCGGGATGGAGAGGGGCTCGTGTGAGCCACCTGCCTCCCCAACCTGCAGGCCTTCGCATCCCTGCACTCCTGGACGTGTGCCCACTGACCAATAGCAGCATCATCCCTGACGTTGGACAACAGTCGTTTCCTTTTGAGTAGCGCTTTGTAGGTTTCTTTTAAAACACTTGTGTTTCGGGCTGGGCACCATGGCTCATGCCTTTAATCCTAGCACTTTGGGAGGCCGAGTTGCTTGAGCCTGAGAGTTCAAGGCCAGCCTAGATGACAGAGTGAGACCCCCCCCATCTCTCCAAAATATTTTTAAAAATCAGCTTGGTGTGGTTGGTGGCCAGGTGCAGTGATTCATGCCTGTAATCCCAGCACTTTGAGAGGCCGAAGTGGGTGGATCACCTGAGGTCAGGAGTTCAAGACCAGCCTGGCCAACATGGCGAAACCCTGTCTCTAGTAAAAAAAAAAAAAAAACACACACACACACACAGATTAGCCTGGAGTGTTGGTGTGCACCTGCAGTCCCAGCTACTTAGTAGGGAGGCTGAGTCCGGAGGCCAGGAGGGCAGTGAGCTGTGATTGCACCATGGCACTCCAACCTGGGGAACAGAAGACCTTGTCACTTAAGAGAAATTTTTTTTAACATTTGTGCTTAAATTGTTAGACAAATGACACCATCTAGCCCCGGGAGTGGCACCCCCTCCTGGAGGGCCCGGTCCCCCACAGCCAGGTGGGCCAGAAGTATAGCAAGCAGATTCTAAACTGGGGGATTTCTTGGTGACTCTAAACTCACCTTGTTTAGGAAGGGGTGAATTTAAAATACCTCCTCTGGGCCGGGCGCAGTGGCTCACGCCTACAATCCCAGCACTTTGGGAGGCCAAGCTTGGTGGATTGCTTGAGCCAAGGAGTTTGAGATCAGTCTGGGCAATATGATGACACCGCATCTTTACAAACAATTAGCCAGATGTGGTGGCCCAAGCCTGTAGTCCCAGCTACTCAGGAGGCTGAGGCTGTAGGCTCCCTTGAGCCCAGGAGGTCGAGGCTGCAGTGAGTCGAGATTGCACTACTGAACTCCTGAACTCCAGCCTGGGTTACAGAGCGAGACCCTGTTTCAAACAAACAAACAAACTTTCTTTGGATGCCTCTGCGGCATGGATTTGAAATCAGGCCCTGTTCTGGCGCCCTACCACGTGTGCAGGACAAGCCCAGGGGAGCTCCCAGCCGGCATCCCTGCGTCCCCAGCCCAGCCTGCTCCAAACAGACCTTCTGCCCACTTCCACAGCCGGGGTGTCAGCAGGGCCTGAGCCAGGCTTGTCCCCTGTTGGGAGGGCCACAGGGCCAGGTGGACACAGCCGACGGGCAATGAGGATCGTGGCTGGGCCTCCCCCGGGAACAGCTGTGCCCGACAGTCAGACCCGGAGCCCAGAGGCACCCCCACCCGCCCTGAGCCCTGTACCACTGAGTGCCTTTCACAGAGAAAACCTGCTCTGCCATGTGTGGCTGAAGCCTGGAGTTTAGCTTTCGTCCTTCCTCCCTCCATCCCTGATGTAGGCCTCGGCTGGTCCTGAGGCAGGGGGTCCCCAAATACCCCCTTGTGGGAGCAGGGCCCAGGACCCGTGCCTGGGGGACCCGGGGAGGTGCTGCTGTCCTATGGATGCTGGCCATGGTGGGCAGGCGCCTCCTGGCACTGACGAATGTGAGGGCACCCCCTTCTGAGCCCCCACCCCAACCTGTTCAAACCTCCCGCTTGGTCAGTTTTTTTTGGCCAGCTGCCCAGTGGCACTGAATGAGGAAAGTCCACCTTTGGGCAGATGTGGTCTCCAGCCACTGGCTTGCTTTTGTTTCTCCGTGTTTGAAGGACAGCCTGCGTGTGGCTCTGTCCCAATGTCTTTGTAGAGCTACCTGGAAACTGGGAGGCGGGGGAAATAAAGGAAATCCTTTGTCTTCCGTGTGAGCCGTGCCGTCCTTCCCACGGGATGTAGGTGACCCCAGATGCTGGCCTCTTCACCTCCTTCTCAGGGTCCTGGGTGGGGGTCTCCCAGAAACTGAATGTGGACTGGGAGGGGCCCAAGGGGCTGGCACTGCTCAGTGGCTGCTCCCCAAGGCACGGGTATCCTCAGGCTGTCCCCTCACAAGGGTCCCCTGGGAACACAGACACACCGGCTGAGAACCACCCGTCCCAACGTCTCCCATAACCCAGCTCTCTGCCTCGGTCCTTGAGGGTTCCCCTGGCCCCATCCTAGAGACACACAGTGAGATGCTCCAGAGGCTCCCCGAGGGCTTCCTGGAGGAGGAGGTCAGTACGCTGAGTTTGGAAGAGATGTCTCTGCCCACAGAGTACTTCCCCCGCCACGTTCCCAAACCCTTAGAAGGCGGGCGGAGGGTGTTCAGATGCTAAGACCTGGTCACAGTGGAAGAGTTTCGTGACAGCTTCTGGCCTACAGGACTTCCCTGGCAGTGTCTGTGGGGGCAGATGGGGAGCAGGCAGATGCAGGGTGGGGGCGGCGGGACGGGAGTCGCAGGGTCTGGGTGTGGAGGGGCTGCTGTTTCCCTGTATGCTGACAGTGGGGATTATCTGTCAGCAACAGGAATTGCTGGTTTAGCCTCCCCGGAGGTCAGGCTGCCTCTTGGCCACTGGCCTCTTCCACCTCACAGCCTCTCTCCTGCTTTCCACTCTATTCCAAATTTCTTGGGAACTTCACCTCCCTTCCTACACACTCTGTCCACACACAGCCCCTCTCTCCGTCAGTATCGCGGCAGCAGCATGGCCATTTACCCAGGGCCCAAGATGACAGCCACCACCACCAGGCAGCCCTCCTGGATTCCTCTGTGCTCCCGGCCAATCCATGAGGAGGATATCTTGTCAATTCCAGTTCTATTTTTTTTTTTTTTTTTTTTGGAGACAGGGTCTCACTCTGTCACCCAGGCTGGAGTGCAGCAGCTCGATCTCAGCTCACTGCAACCTCCGCCTCCTGGGTTCCAGCAATCCTCCCACCTCAGCCTCCCGAGTAGCTGGGACTACAGGCCTGCATCACCATGCCCAGCTAATTTTTTGTATTTTCAGTAGAGACAGGGTTTCACTATGTTGGCCAGACTGGTCTCAAACTCCTGACCTCAGGTGACCCGCCCGCCTCAGCCTCCCAAGGTGCTGGGATGACAGGCGTGAGCCACCACGCCCGGCCTATTCCTTGAGTTTAAACTATGCATCTTTGAAACGATTTGGTATGTGTCTTCCCCTTTAGAATGTGAACTCTCTGCCTGTCAGGAAGCCTGTTACCACCAATTGGATCGTCATTGTATTCCCAGATCTCGGGCAGGCCAGGTGGACACTAGCAACTGAGTCAACCTTAGTGCTTAGAGCCACGCTCTGACACCAAAAGACGTGTCTCTTTCTGGTGGTTAAGAGAACACCATTTGTCGGCCAGGAGCAGTGGCTTGTGTCTGTAATCCCAGCACTTTGGAAGGCCGAGGCGGGAGGATCACTTGAGGTCAGGAGTTTGAGACCAGCCTGGCTAACATGGTGAAACCCTGTCTCTACTAAAAATATCAAAAATTAGTTGGGCATGGTGGTGGGCGCCTGTAATTCCAGCTACTTGGAAGCTGAGGCAGGAGAATCACTTGAACCCGGGAGGCAGAAGTGGTGGTGAGCTGAGATCGCACCACTGCACTCTCGCCTGGGCAACACAGTGAGACTCTGTCTCAAATTTGTCTCCATCTCATTACCGGAGAGAGACTCCAGCTAAGTCTGTGGGGACAGAGGGGTTGGGGAAGGGGCACGCCCTGGCAGGCCTGACGATCACAGTAGCCCCTGGTGGGAGGCACCCTGTCCCCTGCTGTGAACCCCAGGCCTTACCTGCAGCCTGCTTCCTCCCTTACGCCCTGGGAGAGGCGGCTCTCGGAAGCCTCCCACCCACGGTTCCCGTTCCCATCCCTGGCTCCCCGGGAAGTCAAACAGGATTCCCACCACCAGGTGGATGAAAACCAGCCCCGCTGACAAAGAGTTAAGTCGGCCCTCCTAGCAACTCCAAAAAACCAAGTTTAGGCGGCGCGACAGCAAAATCAAGCAGTTGGTTAGCAAAAGGATTGGGTGCAGATGGATGGACCGTCTGGGCGACGGAGCCCACGGGCCTGAAAAACAGTCGCTCCTGACCCGTCCCGCCCAGCCCTCGTCCCACCGGGCCGCGGTCCCCGGAGCAGGCCGGCGGGTGGCGGGAAGACACCAGGCTGCAGGGGGCTGGAGAGGCAACCCCTCCCTCCCTCCCCGCCAGAGAACTGGAGCGCGGGGACCTCGGCTGCGGATGCTGGCGGCGAGCCGGGTTGCTAGGCGACATCGGTGAGTGTGGGCGGGATGATAGCGGGCGTGTGGGCAGGGCTGGAACCCAATCCCGCAGGCGGGGCTGGAAAGACAAAAACGGAAGGGCAGGCTGTCACCTGCCTCTGCAAGGTCACGGACAGGACAGGACGGAGAGGTGGCCACTAAGATGCCCTGGGTCCCCCGGCCCAGTCACACTCAGCCTTGCAGGCGGCATCTCCCTGGCCAGGCTCAGGGGGCGTTTGGGACAAGATTGGTGCCCGTCTTGTCCCGGGATGCCTCCCTGGTTTAGCTTCTGGGACAGAGAAGATGTTTCAGGTGATCGGATTAAGACCCACTTTCCTGGTTAAGGTGGAGGAGCCACCCTGGGTGGAAAACAGTCCCTCCCAAGTTTTGCACATGAAATGCATTAAGGGCCGTGCGCGGTGGCTCACGCCTGTAATCCCAGCACTTTGGGAGGCCGAGATGCGCGGATCACGAGGTCAGGAGATCGAGACCATCCTGGCTAACACGGTGAAACCCCGTCTCTACTAAAAATACAAAAAACTAGCCAGGCGAGGTGGCGGGCGCCCGTAGTCTCAGCTACTCCGGAGGCTGAGGCAGGAGAATGGCGTGAACCCGGGAGACGGAGCTTGCAGTGAGCTGAGATCCGGCCACTGCACTCCAGCCTGGGCAACAGAGCCAGACTCCATCTCAAAAAAAAAAAATTAGGAAGCATCGGCCAGGCACGATGGATGGCTCACGCCTGTCATCGCAGCACTTTGAGAGGCCGAGGCGGGCGGATCACCTGAGGTCAGGAGTTTGAAACCCCATCTCTACTAAAAATACAAAAATTAGCTGGGTGTGGTGGCGGGCGCCTACAATCCAGCTACTCGGGAGGCTGAGGCAGGAGAATCGCTTGAACCCACAGACCAAGGTTGCAGTGAGCCGAGATCGTGCCACTGCACTCCAGGCTGGATGAGAGAGCAGGACTCCATCTCAAAAACATAAATAAATAAAAATAATAAGAAATGATGATGGCAAATTTTATGTTACATGTATTTTTCCACATAAATGTTTTTACTTATGAATTGGGTTTTTCCCATTACGAGAAACTTGGACAATCCAGAAAAATGGAAGAAGGAAAACAAAACCATCACAAAACAAGCAGCCACTGTGAACACTCCAGTTCCCTTCCGCTTTCTTTTCCTTTTTTTTTTCTGGAGACGGAGTTTCGCTCCTGTTACCCAGGCTGGAGTGCAATGGCGCAATCTTGGCTCCCCACAACCTCTGCCTCCCAGGTTCAGGTGAGTCTCCTGGACTCAGTCTCCTGAGTAGCTGGGATTACAGACGTGTGCAACCATGCCCGGCTAATTTTTGCATTTTTAGTAGAGATGGGGTTTCACCACGTTGGTCAGGCTGGTCTTGAACTCCTGACCTCAGGCAATTCAGCGGCCTCGGCCTCCCAAAATGCTGGGATTACAGGCCTGAGCCGCCGCACCCGGCCATCCCGCTTTCTATTCCTTAATGCCTGGTTGTTTATGGGTGGATCATTTATACCATCTTGCTTCCTGCTTTTCTTCACTGGGTATCATAACAACATTGATTCATCACTTGTTTACTGTGTGCTTATGATCTAACTTAATTCTTCTCATGACCTTACAAGACACATTTTGTTTTTCTTTGAGACAAGGTCTTGCTCTGTCACCCAGGCTTAAGTGCAATGCTATGATCTCGGCTCACTGCAACCTCCGCCTCCTGGGTTCAAGTGATTCTCCTGTCTCAGTCTCCCAAGTAGCTGGGACCGCAGGCGTCTGCCACCACGCCCAGCTAATTTTTTCGTATTTTAGTAGAGACGGGGGTTTCACTGTGTTGCCCAGGCTGGTCTCGAACTCCTGACCCCAGGTGATCCGCCCGCCTCAGCCTCCCAAAATGCTGGGATTACAGGCGTGAGCCACCGCGCCCGGCCTCAACTCCTGTTCTTTCAGCTGCTCATTCATTCCGTATGTGTGTTGAACGCCTGTGATGTGTGCTGGGCCACCATTCATGTGGTTTCTCCATTTCTCCCGTTGAGGCTGTTGAGATTTATTCCGTAGACAGTCAACACTCACCACCTTCCTTAGGACACCCAAGGATGAGCCAGAAGCCGTCACTTCACCCGGTGAGGGGGACTCTGGGCTCCGGGCTCTAGTCACAGCGTGGTCCTTTAACTGATCAGCTATGGAGCGCGGGGACAGCTCATGTTACCGTCTTAAGCGTCCATAAAATTGGGGACAAACAGGTAGCACCAACCGTGCAGGGAGCTGTGAGAATTCAGTAAGAAAATGCATTTTAAAATGCTTGCTGCACAGAAAGGTTCAGGCACAGGGACGCAGGCTCCATGGAGGGCAGGGATGAGGGGCTGTGCAAATGGGCCATTAAGGCCAAGTGCAGTGGCTCATGCCTGTAATCCCAGCACTTCGGGAGACTGAGGCGGGAGGATGACTTGAGCCCAGGAGTTTGAGACCAGCCTGGGCAACATAGCAAGACACCATCTCTAAAAAAAAAAAAAAATAGCCAGATATGACAATGCATGCCTGTAGTCCCAGCTGCTTGAGAGGCTGAGGCAGGAGGATCACTTGAGCCCTGGAGGTCGAGGCTGCAGTGAGCTATGATCACGCCACTGCACTCCATCCTGCACGACACAGTGAGACCCTGTCTTTAAAAAAAAAACAGGCCTGGCTGGGCGCGGTGGCTCAAGCCTGTAATCCCAGCACTTTGGGAGGCCGAGACGGGCGGATCACGAGGTCAGGAGATGGAGACCATCCTGGCTAACACGGTGAAACCCCGTCTCTACTAACAAATACAAAAAACTAGCCGGGCGAGGTGGTGGGTGGCTGTAGTCCCAGCTACTCGGGAGGCGGAGGCAGGAGAATGGCGTACACCTGGGAGGCGGAGCTTGCAGTGAGCTGAGATCTGGCCACTGCACTCTAGCCCGGGTGACAGAGCAAGACTACGTCTCAAAAAAAAAAAAAAAAAACAGACCAGGCTGGGCACGGTGGCTCACGCCTGTAATCCCAGCACTTTGGGAGGCTGAGGCGAGGCAGGGGCATCACCTGAGGTCAGGAGTTCAAGACCAGCCTGACCAACATGGTAAAATCCCATCTCCACCAAAAAAAAAAAAAACCTTAGCCGGGCTTGGTGGCACATGCCTGTAATCCCAGCCACTTGGGAGGCTGAGGCAGGAGAATCACTTGAACCTGGGAAGCAGAGATTGCAGTGAACCAACACCATGGCATTGCAAAAAAACAAAAACAAAAACGAACAAACAAAAAACCCAGGCCATTAAAGTCACACATAGAATAGTGACCCCAGACGCCTACCCTCTCGTGGCTTCTAGAACGCTGGATGCCAGGTTATGAGAAAAGCCTTCCAGATGCTGCTCATGTTTTGGGATTCCCGCCCAGTGACCACCCCCCAACCCGCCAACCACCCCACAGTGAAGCCGCCCCATGGTGAGGAGCCTTCCGTCAGCTCTGTAGCACTCTGTCATAATTGTTAGTCAATAGAGAGACCAAAACCCACAGAGAGAAAAGAAAAGTAACTTGAAGGAGAGAAAAAGAGGGCAGAAGAAAACAGTTCTAGAAAAATCCTTATGTTCCTGATTAAAACACAGAACAAAAAAAAAAAAACAAAACCTATATGCATCTTATCCTCAGAGAGATCATAGAGGATATAACAGCCAGGAAACAAGTATAAGTTTGCCTGTATTTATTTATTTATTAATTATTATTATTATTATTATTTTTTTTTGAGACGGAGTCTCGCTCTGTCGCCCAGGCTGGAGTGCAGTGGCCAGATCTCAGCTCACTGCAAGCTCCGCCTCCTGGGTTTACGCCATTCTCCTGGCTCAGCCTCCCGAGTAGCTGGGACTACAGGCGTCCGCCACCTCGCCCGGCTAGTTTTGTGTGTGTGTGTATTTTTTAGTAGAGACGGGGTTTCACCGTGTTAGCCAGGATGGTCTCGATCTCCTGACCTCGTGATCCACCTGTCTCGGCCTCCCAAAGTGCTGGGATTACAGGCTTGAGCCACTGTGCCCAGCCTATTTATTAATTATTATTATTATTATTATTATTATTATTATTATTGAGATGGAGTCTCCCTCTGTCACCCAGGCTGGAGTACCGTGATGTGATCTTGGCTCACTGCAACCTCCACCTCCCAAGTTCAAGCAATTCTCCTGCCTTAGCTTCCCAAGTAGCTGGGATTACAGGTGTGCACCACCACACCTGGCTAATTTTTGTATATTTAGTAGAGATAGGGTTTCACCATTTTGGCCAGCCTGGTCTCGAACTCCTGACCTCTGGTGATCCACCAGCCTCAACCTCCTAAAGTGCAGGGATTACAGGCGTGAGACACCGCACCTGGATGAGAAATTATTTTATTTATTTACATATTATTTGGAGATGGGGGGCGGGTGTCTCACCATGTTGCCCAGGCTGGTCTCAAACTCCTGATCTCCATGAGCCACCACACCCGGCCAAGTTTGTCTTTTAAAGAGGAATGATAAAAGAACCAGAAAGAGCTCTTGGAAATGAAAACTCTTGATAGTCACTGGGCATGGTGGTGCATGCCTGTAATCCCAACACTCTGGGAGGTTAAGGCAGGCAGATCGCTTGAGTTCAAGAGTCTGAGATCAGCCTGGGAAACACAGTGAAACTAAAAATCAAAAACATTAGCCAGCATGGTGGCAGGCACGTGTAGTCCCAGCTACTTGGGAGGCTGAGGCAGGAGGATCGCTTGAGCCCTGGAAGTCAAGGCTACAGTGGGCTGTGATTGCATCACTGCACTCCAGCCTAAGCAACACAGTGAGACCCCGTCTCAAAAAAAAAAAAAAAAAGGTAATAGTCAAAATTAAAATGTCAATAGAAGGGTTGGAAGAAAAAGTAGAAAGTCGGGGAATGGGAGGAAGGTAGGCAAGAAAATGAGAAGATCAATCCAAGAAGTCCACCCTATGACAATAACGTGTTCCACAAAGACACCAGAGAAACCAAACTGGAAGACATCACCAATGATATCATTCAAGAAAGTTTCCCAGGAAGAGAACACATGAAAAGCCCACAAAATACTCAGCACAATGGTTGAAAATAGACCCACACCAAACCCCCCAGTGTGAAAGTGCAGGATGTAGGGAACAAGAAGATTCTACAAGCTTCCAGAGAGAGAGAGAATAGCCATGGGACAGGCAAAGGATTAGGAAACAGGACAACTTCTGATCATTCAGCTGCCCAAGACTAGAAGCTGGAAAACATGGGGCAAAAGAAAATTATCCACCCACAATACTGTCAGCCAAACCACTAATTACCCAGGAGAGTAGGAGGAAAACACTTTCTCTGGAAATCCTAGGGGGTGCACATTCCTAAAACAAGGGACCAAACCAAGAAACAGGAAGATCCATGCCCAAGAAACAGGAGCTACATCCCAAGAATCCCCTTGTGCCAAAGAAGAGAGGGGCCAGGATCACAGCTGGGCAGTAGGAACAACCAGTCCTGAGTGGAGACGTCAGTTCTGGTGGAGAGGCTGGGGGGAAGAAAGTGTCACAGATACATAAAACCAAGGCGATGACTAACTACAGGGAAATAAAAAAGCAGGTCCCAGAAAATAATGTTCTTAGTATACATTGCTCCACTGTCAATAATATTTATATTAATATAGAGTATAAGCACTGAATTTTCATTTAAGCAAAAATTGTGATTTAACTATTGGGGGAGCAGAATGCCTAAGAGAGCTAAATTTTGACCTTCAGGAATAGGAAGTCAATGGACAACATCCAACTGATAAATCAAGGGATGTGTAAAATACATTATTTTGAAATATGGAGGTGAATACTTGAAAACAGCAACAGCAACCCCTGAGAAGTGGCACATTATATTGCTTTGTCTTCAGCACACAGTAAAACACCCTGTAAATATCAGCTGCTGTTCATATCAACAAGAATATACTTACCCTTGAGGGACTCAACTCATTGCTGAGTTGAGGAGCTTTATTTATATATTCTGGGTTTTATTTTTACACTTGATCTTAGCCAAAAGGCCGAGAAGTGGTAGAGTTTTATTTTTTTAAACACTTCTTGATAGCTTATTACACGCCATGAGTATCAGCAGGTTTAATTTAACAGATTGAAAAATACAGCCAGTGGCTCACGCGTGTAATCCCAGCACTTTGGGAGGCCAAGACGAGCAGATCACTTGAGGTCAGGAGTTCGAGACCAGCCTGGCCAACATGATGAAACCCGTCTCTACTAAAATACAAAAATTAGCTGGGTGTGGTGGCGCGTGCCTGTAGTCCCAGCTACTTGGGAGGTTGAGACATGAGAATCGCTTGAACCCAGGAGGCAGAAGTTGCAGTGAGCTGAGATCATGTTAATGCGCTCCAGCCTGGGTCATAGAGTGAGACTCTGTCAAAAAAGAAAGAAAGAAAGAAAAACAGAAAAGAAAAGCAATATGAAAGTCAAATTTCCATGTCCATAAATAAAGTTTTATTGGAATGCAGCTATGGTCTTTGGCTTCCGTATTATCTATGGCATTCCTGCAATGGCAGAGCTGAGCAGTTGGGACAGAGACCAGCAGAACAGAGACAGTTTGCTGGGCCCTGAGTTAGAGGATGAGGTCATGGGAGGATGAAGAGGGATCCTGGAGGAGAGATTTAGGAGCTGCTCTTGAGTAGACATGGCTTGTCTTCCGGAATAATGTGCATCTCCTGTTCTCCTTACTTGATCTTTTCTTTTCTTTTCTTGAGACAGGGTCTTGCTCTGCTGCCCAGGCTAGAGTGAAATGGCATACTCATAGCTCACTGCAGCCTCGACCTCCCAGGCTTACGTGATCCTCCTGCCTCAGTCTCCCAAGTGGCTGGGACTACAGGCATGCACCACCACACCCAGTTAATTTATTTTGTTTTTGGTAGAGACAGGGTCTCACTATATTGGCCAGGCTGGTTTCCAACTCTAGGGCTCAAATAATCCTCCCACCTCAGCCTCCCAAAGTGCTGGGATTGCAGGCGTGAGCCTTCATGCCGGGCCTCCTTCCTCAGACTTTACCCTCTCATCTGCTTCTGTTTATTTGTTCTGTAAGGGTCTTTTATGTGCCAGGCTCCAGACCTAAATGGTTGCCGGGGCCAGGGCTGGTCGTTACCCTCACTAGGAACATATAGTCTGTCGTGGGAAGCAAGGACAGAGGGAGACTGACGATAAAGAGTGAGACAGGATAACAGGTGGGGATTCCAGCTTTGACAATAGAGAGTGACTAAGTGGCCAGGGAGGGTCACTTGGAGAAGCTGAAAGTGCAGAGAAGTAGTTGGACTTGAGAAGAGCTGGGGGAAGAACATAGTACTGGGAGATGGGAAGAGCAGGTGCAAAGGTCCTGTGGCTGCCCCATGCCTGAGCTTTTGGGAGACAAGGGAGAAGCTGGGAGCAGAGAGGTGACAGCCACTGGACTGCACAGGTGATGAAGTGCTGGGAGGCACGCTGAGTTTAGTGGGAGCCACAGGAAGCTTTTTTTGAGTCTCACTCTATTGCCCAGGCTGGAGTTCAGTGGCCTGATCTCAGCTCACTGCAACCTCCGCCTCCTGGGCTCAAGTCATTCTCCTGCCTTAGCTTCCCAAGTAGCTGGGATTACAGGCGTGTGCCACCACGCCCAGCTAATTTTTGTATTTGTTTGTATTTTGTTTTTGAGGTGGAGTCTTCACTCTGTCACCCAGGCTGGAGTGCAGTGGTGTGATCTCCACTCACTGCAACTCCGCCTCCCTTCACCCCATTCTCCTTCCTCAGCCTCCCAAGTAGCTGAGACTACAGGCACCCACCACCACGCCTGGCTAATTTTTTTGTATTTTTAGTAGAGATGGGGTTTCACTGTGTTAGCCAGATGGTCTCGATCTCCTGACCTCGTGATCTGCCCGCCTCGGCCTCCCAAAGTGTTGGGATTACAGGCGTGAGCCACCGCGCCCGGCCGAGTTTTTATTTTATTTTTAAAATTATTTATTTATTTTTGTTTTATTTTATTTTTTATTTTTTGAGACAGAGTCTCGCTCTGTCACCCAGTCTGGAGTTCAGTGGCGCGATCTCAGCTCACTGCAAGCTCCGCCTCCCGGGTTCACGCCATTCTCCTGCCTCAGCCTCCTGAGTAGCTGGGACTACAGGCACCCACCATCACGCCAGGTTAATTTTTTGTATTTTTAGTAGAGATGGGGTTTCACCCCATTAGCCAGGATGGTCTCGATCTCCTGACCCTGTGATCTGCCTGCCTCGGCCTCCCAAAGTGCTAGAATTACAGGCGTGAGCCACTGCGCCCGGCCTAATTTTTGTGTTTTTTTTAGGAGAGATGGGGTTTCACCATGTTGGTCAGACTGGTCTCAAACTCCTGACCTCAGATGATCCACCCGCCTCGGCCTCCCAAAGTGCTGGGATTACAGGCGTGAGCCACCGCGCCCGGCCGGGAAGCTTTTAAGGCCGGATGTGACGCAGACCCAGTTTCCACAGATGAAACCTGCAAGCATGGCTGGAAAACAACCTGCCCGGCTGCCTCTTAAGGACGAGGAAGACGGGGCAAGGGTTTTCCAGCAAAGGCATCCAAAGCAGCTCGTCCCAAGAGTCCCTTCGCTCAAGGAATCGAGAATGGCCGGGCAGACAGCGACTGTGGTTGCAGAATGAGTGATGCAGCGTTTTTCCTCGAAAGAGCCAGCGTTCCTCCCCTGAATCCCGGAGTCCCCTGGCTGGGGGGAGAAAGCTAAATTTAAAGGCATGCTAATTGGGGCAGTGTGATCTAACTGCAGACTCCAGTCAAGGACTGGCTAGGCAAGGGACGACTTCCACGGAGGCCACAGTGGCTCAGGTGTCCCCACGTCCAGCTGCAGTGGCCCCCACCCCGGCCTGTCCTCCAGGTTCAGAAAGCTCAGTTGTGAGGCTGCACACGGTAGCTCATGCCTGTAATCCCAGCAATTTGGGAGGCTGAGGCGGGTGGATCAGTTGAGGTCAGGAGTTCGAGACCAGCCTGGCCAACATGGTGAAACCCCATCTCTACTAAAGATACAAAAATTAACCGGGTGTGGTGGCTGGCAAGTGCCTGTAATCACACCTACTTGGGAGGCTGAGGTAGGAGAATCGCTTGAACCCAGGAGGTGGAGGTTGCAGTGAGCCAAGATCATGGCATTGCACTCCAGCCTGGGTGACAGAGCAAGATTCCGTCTCGAAAAAAAAAAAAAAAAGAGTTGGAAATTCATGTGCTGAAAAAGGCTGAACAAGACGCAGGAGCCTGGGTCCCTGACACTGTCCAGCATTGCCTGCCTCAGTCATGATGCATTTCTATCCATTTCAAGCCTCTAGCATTTGGAGTTCTCCATCCCAGGCAGCCAATCCCAGCCCTGATTGATAAATTATGTAAAGTGCCTGTCACGTGACTCATCATCTACTATGTTCGTTGCCTACTACGATTTCCAACAGTATTTGTAGAGAAGAATAAGAATCGTGCCGTGCCGGCCGGGCGCGGTGGCTCAAGCCTGTAATCCCAGCACTTTGGGAGGCCGAGACGGGTGGATCACGAGGTCAGGAGATCGAGATCATCCTGGCTAACACGGTGAAACCCCGTCTCTACTAAAAATACAAAAAACTAGCCAGGTGAGTTGGCGGGCGCCTGTAGTCCCAGCTACTCGGGAGGCTGAGGCAGGAGAATGGCGTGAACCCGGGAGGCGGAGCTTGCAGTGAGCTGAGATCCGGCCACTGCACTCC
>NC_045454.1:48981731-48986016 GCF_002776525.5 Piliocolobus tephrosceles
AAAAAAAAAAAAAAAAAAAAAAAAAAGAATCGTGCCGTGCCTCAGAGAAGTTTGCAATCCAATCGGGTGAGTCTACAGGGCTGAGGTTTAGCCCCCCGCCAGCTGTGTGACTAAAGACAAGTAGTCTTGCCTCTCTGGGTCTCAGCTGTTCCACTTTCCACATTTTTTTTTTTTTTTAAGATGGAGTCTCACTCTGTTGCCAGGCTGGAGAGTAGTGGTACGATCTCAGCTCACTGCAATCTCCACCTCCCGGATTCAAGCGATTCTCCCTACTTCAGCCTCCCGAGTACTTGGGATTATAGGCACCCGTCACCACTCCCAGCTAATTTTTGTATTTTTAGTAGAGATGCGGTTTTGCCACATTGGCCAGGCAGGTCTTGAACTCCTGACCTCAGGTGATCTGCCTGCCTTGGCCTCCCAAAGTGCTGGGATTACAGGTGTGAGCCACCATGCCTGGCCTCAGCTGTTCCACTTCTAAAATGAGAAGGCTGGTCCCAGTGATCTCTAGGAATTTGGAGAGGAGTGGGTTAGGCAGATGATGACACCCAGAGGGGGATCTCTGGGAGCAGAGTGGGATATGAAGAATGGTGAGATTTGGATAGGAAAGAAATAGAAAAGCAGTCAAGAAGGGGAGGAGGTGGAGGCCAGGCATGGTGGTTCGTGCCTGTAATCCCAGTACTTTGCGAGGCCGAGGCGGGCAGATCACCTGAGGTCAGGAGTTCGAGACCAGCCTGGCCAACATGGTGAACTCCCGTCTCTACTAAAAATACAAAAACTAGCCAGGCGTGGTGTCAGGGACCTGTAATCTCAGCTACTTGGGAGGCTGAGGCAGGAGAATCACTTGAACCCGGGAGGCAGTGAGCCGAGATCGTGCCACTGGACTCCAGTCTGGGCAACAGAGCAAGACTCTGTTTCAAAAAAAAGAAGATGAAGAAGGGGAGGAGGTGGAGAGATTACTGTGTCCACTGGGCTGTTCTACTGCAAAGGACAGAAGCCTACTGCCACCTGACTGAGGGAATGGAATACGGATTTATGGACTTATGGAAAGAGAAGCTCAAGACATTCCTCTTCCCAGCTGGGATCAGGGCAATCTAATTTGACTCAGCAATTCCACATTAGTCCGTTAATTTCAACTCCCCACTTCTGGTACTATTTTGAGTATTAAGAATCCCTTTGATTGTAAGTGGCAGGAACCCCCTCGGGAAGAAATCAAAAAAGAAACACCAGCTGCTAAAACTAGGTGTCACGTGAATTCCAGGCATCGCTTGTTCTAAGGATACGGAACCAATCCTTTCCTTGGGAGTGTGTCTCTCCCTGTTTCTTGGCTGTGTTTCCTCCAGTCTGGCCTCCTTCTCGGGCAGGCTAATGGGCTCAGTCACCAAGACCAAGGAGAGACGGCCGGGTTCACACACATCACACAGTAAGACAAGACCAAGGAGCAACGGCTGGGCTCGCACCCATCACACAGTGAGACAAGACCAAGGAGTGACGGCCGGGTTCACACACATTACACAGTGAGACAAGACCAAGGAGCGACGGCCAGGCTCACACCCATCACACAGTGAGACAACAGAGCTAGTGCCTCTGGCAAGGGGCCCTTTCAGGGGGACCTTGCTCTAGGAAGTGTGGGGCTATCCGCGAGGAAGGCTTTCCCCAAATGGTGCCACGTGAGTTGCACATGGGAGGGTGAGCTTGGAGAGGCCAGCTGGATACTGGGGGAAGGGTATTCCAGGGGAGACGCGACAGCCAGCACAAAGGCATGGAAACTCCTGCAGTTCGGACTCACTAGAATAGTAGTTCCCTGGTGAGAGGAGAAGAAAATGGGACCTGGGAGATCAGCTGGAGGCCAAACATGAAGAGCCTTGGATGCCAGGCTGAGCATTTTAGGCTCTTGCCTGCGGGCAGTGGGGAGCCATGGAAGGATTTAGAGTGAGGGAGGGCCACCATCACATTTCCATCCCTTAGCTATGCAGGGAAAGGTGAAAATTTGGAGGCAGCCAGGACACTAGAAAGGGGACTGCTCTGTCACCAGCCTGCACCAGGAGGGTGACCCGCAGATCAGAGAACTTCTGAAATCGAGTTGACAGGGGGTCACCAAGGATGAGAGGTGGAGGGTGGGGAGTTCAGGACTGGGGGACTCTGGGAGTCCAGTCTACCCACTCCGGCTGGCATAAGGGAGGGGTGAGTCCCCCAGCTCCTCGGCAGGAGGCATTAGAAACTGGTGCGGCCACCTCTGAGGCCTGAAAGAGCCTTAGAGCCTTTGTGATTCAAAGTGGCCAATTCTTTGCACCAGGCACAGTGGCTCCCGCCTGTCATCCCAGCACTTTGGGAGACCAAGGCAGGTGGATCACCTGAGGTCAGGAGTTCCAGACCAGCCTGGCCAACATGGTGAAACCCCGACTCTACTAAAAATACAAAAATTAGCTGGGCGTGGTGGCAGGCACCTGTAATCCCAGCTACTCAGGAGGCTGAGGAAGGAGAATCACTCGAACCCGGGAGATGGAAGTTGCAGCGAGCTGAGATCGCGCCACTGCACTCCAGCCTGCGTGACGGGAGTCAGACTCCATCTCAAAAAAAATAAAAATAAAAATAAAAATACAAAAGTTAGCAGGGCATGGTGGTGTACACCTGTAATCCCAGCTACTCAGGAGGCTAAGGAAGGAGAATCGCTTGAACCCGGGAGGTGAAGGTTGCAGTGAGCCGAGATAGCGCCACTGCACTCCAGCCCAGGTAACAGAGCAAGTCTCCGTCTCAAAAAAAAAAAAGCAAAGTGGCCAATTCTTGGATGCCTCCCAGGACAGGGAGCTCACCCCCTCCTGAAGTGACCCCTTCTGTGGCTCTGATTCAAATAAACCGCAGGCTCAAATCTATCCCCCGAGAGTCAGGCACAGCTCAGTGTCTATGTCTCCACCCAGTTTGGGGAGCTCCCTGCACCCCAGGTCGGCCCTTGACGATTTGGAAACCCAACACCAGCTCCTTAAGTCTGCCCTTCTCTGGGCTCAAGACCCTTTTGGTTCCTCTTATTATTATTATTATTATTATTATTTATTTTTTTTTTTTTTTTGAGACGGAGTCTTGCTCTGTCGCCCGGGCTGGAGTGCAGTGGCCGGATCTCAGCCCACTGCAAGCTCCGCCTCCCGGGTTTACGCCATTCTCCTGCCTCAGCCTCCAGAGAAGCTGGGACTACAGGCGACTGCCACCTCGCCCGGCTAGTTTTTTGTATTTTTAATAGAGACGGGGTTTCACCATGTTAGCCAGGATGGTCTCGATCTCCTGACCTCGTGATCCGCCCGTCTCGGCCTCCCAAAGTGCTGGGATTACAGGCTTGAGCCACCGCACCCGGCCGTTCCTCTTATTATTTCTTCCGGGGTGAGGCCTCCTGCCAGGAGCCCTGGGGTTCCTTGGGAGGACTAACACTAAATATCATTGATTTGCAGAGAGAGGAAGAGGAGAAAGTCTCCATGGGGTGCTAGAACGTCTTAAATGTCCCTCTCATGCAGGGCATTTCCCTCCTGAACGAAGAGAAGGCAGACCTCGGCGAAGGACCTGTGGCCAGCAGCGGCTTCTGGTGAGAAGCACATTAGGTGGCTGGGTTTTCCGCTGCAGATATTTTGACACTTCTAGTTTAGGCAAGTGATGGTGGTTTGCCATATATGGTAGGCCCGCAGTGACCGTGACAGCAGGACAGCTGCAGCGTCCCCAGCCTTTTTGGGGAGCCACACCCTAGACTATCCCACAGCCAGAGCCATGAAGCTGTGGGTGCTGCTAAAATCATAGACACAGGGGCATCCTCCCCAAAGATCTTCTAATAGTAAATTACAACCCCATGAAAGAAAGTTGAGGCCGGTAGGCCAGACGCCATGGCTCCCAGCACTCTGGGAGGCTGAGGTGGGTGGATCACCTGAGATCAGGAGTTTGAGACCAGCCTGACCAGGTGAAACCCCATTTCTACTAAAAGTACAAAAATTAGCTGCATGTGGTGGCAGGTGCCTGTAATCCCAGCTACTCAGGAGGCTGAGACAGAAGAATTGCTTGAACCCAGGAGGCAGAGGTTGCAGTGAGCTGAGATCGCGTGGTGGCTCACACCTGGAATCCCAGCACTTTGGGAGGCCCGGGTTGGAGGATCATTTGAGTGCAGGAGTTTGAGACCAGCCCGGGCAACATAGCCAGATCCAATCTCTATTTTTTTTTTTTTTTTTTTTTGAGAAAGGTTCCCCCTCTTTCCCCCGGGGGGGGGCAGGGGGTCAGTCTCGGCCCCCGTGGCCCCCCTCACCCCCCCGCGTCC
>NC_045454.1:48991016-49000795 GCF_002776525.5 Piliocolobus tephrosceles
GGGGGCGGGGCGGGGAGGGGCCGGCGGCGGCGGCGGCGGCGGCGCGCGGAGCAGACCGCAGTGCGGCCGGCGCTAGGACCCGCGGGGGCCTCCCAGGCCGCGGCGCCTCCCGCTTTCCCCCACTCCCCGACCCTCCTTCGCCCCCAAAATGAGGAAACGGAGCAACTCGCTCCAAGTTGTGCAGCCGGGACCGCCTCGGGGTGCGCAGCCGGCTCGCGGAGGCCCTCCTGGGGGCGGGCGCGGGGCGCAGCCCGGGGGCGCCCCCTAAGCAGGTGAGCACCTCGGCGGGGAGAGGTGGAGAGACCCCGAGGCCGGGGTGGGGGAAACCCCGAGGGCTGTGGGCGGGGGTGGGTCCGGGACGTGCGCAGGAAGGGCCGGTGTGCGCGTGAGTGTGCGCGACCCGGGCGCGCGGCGGTTGCGCGGCTGGGGCGGAGGGTGCTCAGAGACGATGGGACCAGGCGTGGTAGCGGCGGGGCTTTCCTGGGTGTGTGTGTGCGCGGCTACGAGCCCCGGGCGTGTGTACCCGCGCGTCCACGTGGAGGGCTGTGCGCGTGTGGCCGAGAAGCGTGTGCGCGGCCCTGCGTAGCGCCCTGCGTGCCCGAGTGGCCCGGTGCTGGCGCCCAGGTGTTCCAGCGTGGGGCGGCTGTGTGTGCCGGGGGCGGGGGACAGGTGCGCACGTTCCCAGGTGTGGAGCGCTTATGCGCGCGGACGCGCGGGGACGTGTGCGCACACCTGTTTCCAGGTGGACGTGGTCATTTGCTTGTCTGCGCGCACCTGTGTCCGAGCCCCGTGTGTTTCTGTGCGTGTACATGCATCCGCATGCGTGTGAGTACACGTGGGACTGGAGGATTTCAGGGGAGGCGCATATTGGAGGGGCCGAGACTCACCCCCCAGCACCGCCCACTTCCCAGCCACCAGCGGTCCTGGAGATGGGGGAGGTAGGGAGGGTCCCCCACCCCTGCAGCAGTGAGCGACTTTGTGTGTCTGTCCTGGGTTTGGGGGGATCAGAGAGGCTCAGCGGGTGGCCGGAGGAGCCCAGCAGGGCTACTGGACTCACCCCTGCCCCCAGTTCCACCCCACGGTCAGAGAATCTTGGGAATGACCTTGACTCATCCCTATTTCCCCACCCTGCCCCTGCCTACTTACCAGAAAAGAGGAAGAACCAGGCTCGGTCCAGTGGCACCCAGCTCCCTACCTCCCGTGCCAGCCGCCCGGACTGTGGCAGGCCATTCCCAGCGTCCCCGACTGTGACCACTTGCTCAGTGCTCCTCTCCCCTGCCTCAGTTTCCCTCTGGGGGCGATGGCGGGGCGAGGCTCCCTGCTTTCCTGGCGGGCATTTCATGGCTGTGATTCTGCTAAAGAACTTCCCCGGGTAAAGATCACTTCCCCAAAGGGGCTTGGGGAGCCAGCTCTGGGTCCCACCCAGGATGCCTCTCTGCCTGCCTGGCCATTGCCCCCACCTGGCCTGGGCTGGAAGTGGTGGGAACTGGACCCTGGGTCCCAGCCCAGCTCCCACCTGGACTCTGCCCCCTCCCCAGGTGAGCCCCCGCTTCCTCCGAGCCTGGCACCCCCCGCCTGTCTCAGCCAGAATGCCAACGGTGAGTGTGTCTAGCCTGGTTCCTCTATCCCCCGGGTCCTTCTTCAACTCCAGCCACACCCTCAGCCCCCTTCCTGGAGGGCTGTACTCTCTGCCCTCTATCCGCTTCTGCTGGGCTCTGTCTGGCCTTTCTCAGTCATCTTGGCTTTCTGACCTTCTGTCCCGGTCCTCCTCATTCTGACTACGATTTCTCTGAGCACTGTTCACCCCGTTTCTCTCCTTCCCCGATGTCTGCATCCGTTTTCTCTGCCTCTCTGCTCTTTTCCAATTTCCATGTCTTGCTCCCTCCCGTCCTCTTTCCCCTCCCATGCCTCTGCTCCCCACATCTCCGTGATGTCCTCCCTTCGCCCCTCTCCTGGCCCCCTCTGCAGAGGCGCTGGGCCCCGGGTACCCAGTGCATCACCAAATGCGAGCACACCCGCCCCAAGCCAGGGGAGCTGGCCTTCCGCAAGGGCGACGTGGTCACCATCCTGGAGGCCTGCGAGGTGAGAGGCGGCCAGCGGGTGTGGGTGCTTGGGGCTGGGGGCTCCACCAAGACACCCCCAAACCCCCACATCAACCCTGTGCTTCCTCCCTGGCAGAACAAGAGCTGGTACCGTGTCAAGCACCACACCAGCGGGCAGGAGGGGCTGCTGGCAGCTGGGGCGCTGCGGGAGCGGGAGGCCCTCTCCACAGACCCCAAGCTCAGCCTCATGCCGTGAGTGGGCGGGACAGGGGCCTGGAGTAGGGGACAGTAGGTGACCGCCCCCCACAGCCTGGTCCAACCCTCCCCTTTTGTGGCCCCAGGTGGTTCCATGGGAAGATCTCGGGCCAGGAGGCTGTCCAGCAGCTGCAGCCACCTGAGGACGGGCTGTTCCTGGTGCGGGAGTCTGCGCGCCATCCTGGCGACTACGTCCTGTGCGTGAGCTTTGGCCGCGACGTCATCCACTACCGCGTGCTGCACCGCGACGGCCACCTCACCATCGATGAGGCCGTGTTCTTCTGCAACCTCATGGACATGGTGGAGGTGCTGCCATCCAGAGGCCCCACCCCGTCCCTGCAGCCCGGAGACTCCCCTATGTAGAGATGGAGGGGCCGGTCACCTGACTTCCACCCTTCCCCAGCAGCTGGGCAGACACCATCCCTACCTCTGCGCTGATGACCTGGGACCCCCCTGAGCTCTGTGCTTCCCCAATGTAGAGATGAAGGGGGTAGTCCCTGGGGCCCCCCAGACCCCCATCCCATCTCAGATAGGCAGACAGGAGGACCTCCACAGTAGGATTCTCCTTAATGCAGAAATGGGCAGGGGGCTGATCCGTATGGACCGCCCATCCTACAGGTGGCCTGAGTCAGTCTGGTTCTACCTCCAGGGACTAGGGTGACTCCTCTGGGGACCCCCAGGACCCCCCCAAGTTGATACCAATCCAGAGGACTCCCCCTCCTTTTGACTTGCCTCCTTTCCCGTTCCTATGGAAACCAGCCTTTCTCCTCCTCCCCAGTCCCACCCACCCTCCCCAGAGGCCACCCAGGAAGGGGACAGGATGCCGGGGTTCCCTGCCCTGGGGCTGGGCTCATGGCTGTCCCCACATTCTGCAGCATTACAGCAAGGACAAGGGCGCTATCTGCACCAAGCTGGTGAGACCAAAGCGGAAACACGGGACCAAGTCTGCCGAGGAGGAGCTGGCCAGGGGTAGGGGACGCCTAGGAGGGCCGACCCCCTTCCCTGACCACGTTAGCCCAGCCCGGGAGGAAGGGCCCTGGGGCCCCCGTGCCTCTGAGGCCAGATCAGCCAAGCCTGTCTCCATGCCCAACTATGGGACAGAAGACGGGGGCTGCCTCGGGGGTACCCACAGACACAGATCAGTCCTTTTTCTGATAGGTCCCCAGCTTCGCCGCTCATCTCTGTCACCATCATCCACCATCTGAGCCAGAAACCTGGCCCTGAACCTCCACTCACCCCACCCTCCAGCACTCCCTCTTTGGCCAGGTTACCAACTCCTGGTGAATCTGCTCCCCTCCCCTCCCCACAGTCCAGCCTCAGGCCCTCCCGTCAGATTGCCTCCTTCCCAGAGGGCGAGTCCCCCTTCCAGCCTCAAGGTTATCTCTCTGTCATGAAATCGTGCCTCCAGGGAGAGAGGCCCGGCAGCTCCACTACCTTCCTGAACCTGCCCGCATGGCCTGAGCCACCTTTCCAGCCTCATCTGCAAAGCCCTTCCTCCACGCATCCACCCCCTCCCAGGTCAACTGTGATCATCGTTTCCTTCATGCCTCTGAGCCATTGTGTATTCTGTTCCCTTCACCTGAAATGCTTTTCGAGCCCCTGATTAGTGAAATCCTCAGTGTTTAAGGTCAAAAGCCTCTTCCCACCCCATGTCTGTCTCCTTGAAAGTACGTCTTTCCTAGGAAAATCTGTAGCCATCAGGGTTGGTGCCCAGGTGGAGACCAGCATCACCCTGACCAATGATCCCTTAAGACCATGGCATTTGGAGGGGGCACTTTCTGGAGGGAGAAGAGAACGCCTGCAGAACCAACCAGAGGACAGTGGAGGGGACAACACAGGAGTGCTTGGGAGAAGGGTCAGGGAGGCCAGAGCCCTGGAATATTCTGGAACCTTTATGGGTCTCCATGTTGTGTTTTTTTTTTTTTTTTTTCCTCTGTATGTGTTTCTGAGTGGTCAGAGGTAAAGAACTGTGTAGGGAAGAGCCCAGCGGGTATTTGGAGGGACAAGAGAGCCAAAGAGAAAAGGGCAGCTCTTATCTCTGAGACCTGAGACCTGAAGTGTTTCCTGGCACTGCCCCCTGAGCCTGACAGGGAGTTCCTGGAAGGCAAATGTGGAATCTGAGGGTCTCAGCCAGGCAGGCCCCCAGCTTTGACCATTCACACCACTATCCCTCCTGTAAGCCTCTTTTTGCTCAGGTCAACCTGAGAGAGTTCTGTTGCTTGCAACAACAGTAATTGGTACCAGGAGTAGGGTGTCTGATACGTCCTCGGGGCATTGCCAGGTCCGGCAGCCATTCAAATGTGTATCCACAGCTGCGGCACTGTGAGAGAGACTTCACCTAGTCTCTCACCAAGTAGAACCCCCAATGGGAGGGTTTGGGGGGCCCATTACCCCTCTGACTGGGTCTTCACTCCACAGCGGGCTGGTTACTGAACCTGCAGCATTTGACATTGGGAGCGCAGATTGGAGAGGGAGAGTTTGGAGGTGAGTGGCGGACCGGGTTGGGGGTGCTGAAGGAAGGAGGGAGGTGTACATTGAGGTTTTGCAGTTACAGAGCTGAATTCAAACCCATACTTAACGACCTACTAGTTGTGCAACTGAAGACACGCAAATCCTCTGAGCCTCAGTTTCCCCCTCTGGAACAGGGGGTAATGGCAGCTGTCATGAGGAGTCAATGAACTCAAGCAGTCAATGTTAGTGACTTCACACTGCCAGGGTCCTGTATGGTCAGCCCCTCTGTTTGGAATGTTTGGAACACCATTCCCTGAAATTATTATTCTGGAAGGCTCTGGGGTTTAGATCAGGGGTCAGCAGACTCTCTGTAAAAGGCCAGATTGTAAATATTTTCTGCCTCATGTGTTAGGGAGCTGCTGTCACAGTTGCTGAATCCTGCCCTTGTGGAGTAAAAGCAACCACAGACAATATGTAAACATATGGGCGTGGCCATGAAAACTATGGCCCAGAAATTTGAATTTTGTATAATGCTCACATGTCCTGAAACAGTACTCATCTTTTGATTTGTTTTTACAACCATTTAAAAATGCAAAAACCAGACGGGTGCCGTGGCTCACACCTGTAATCCCAGCACTTTGGGAGGCCGAGGCAGGTGGATCACAAGGTCAGGAAATCAAGACCATCCTGGCTAACACGGTGAAACCCTGTCTCTACTAAAAAAAAATACAAAAAAATTAGCAGGGCGTGGTGGTGGGTGCCTGTAGTTCTAGCTACTTGGGAGGCTGAGGCAGGAGAATGGCGTGAACCCGGGAGGCGGGGCTTGCAGTGGGCCGAGATAGCGCCACTGCACTCCAGCCTGGGCGACAGAGCGAGACTCTCTCAAAAAAAAGCAAAAACCAGCCAGGCGCAGTGACTCATGCCTGAAATCCCAGCACTTTGGGAGGTCGGGGCAGGAGGATCCCTTGAGCTCAGGAGTTCAGGTCCAGCCTGGGCAACATAGCAAGACCTCCATCTGTACAAAAAAAAAAAGAAAAAGCCAGACTACAGTGGAGCATGCCTGTAGTCCCAGCTATTCAGGAGGCTGGGATGGGAGGATCCCTTGAGCCCAGGAATTTGAAACTGCACTGAGCTGTGATCACACCACTGCACTCCACCTGGGTGAGAGAGTGAGACCCTGTATCAATATTTTAAAAATAAAAATGCAAAAAACATTTTGAGCTCGAGGGTCTTGCAAAAAGAATTGACGGGAGATTTGGCCCCCGGGGGGTGGAGGTTCACAGACCCCTGGCTTAGATGGTTCTTTGTTTTTGTTTTTTGTTTTTTTGATCTTTTGTGGTTTTTCTTGAAATGGAATCTCGCTCTGTTGCCTGGGCTGTAGTGCAATGGTGCGATCTTGGCTCACTGCAACCTCCGCCTCCAGGGTTCAAGCGGTTCTCCTGCCTCAGCCTCCCGAGTAGCTGGGACTACAGGCATGTGCCACCACGTCCGGCTAGTTTTGTATTTTTAGTAGAGACGGGGTTTCTCCATGTTAGCCTGGTCTTGAACTCCTGACCTCAGGTGATCTGCCTACCTCAGCCTCCCAGAGTGCTGGGATTACAGGCGTGAGCCACCGCACTGGGGCCAGACGGTTCTCTTTGATCTTGGGTCTGGAGCTTGTGAGGGCGGGGGGGGGGTGGGTGGGGAGCGTGGGGGCTGCGTTTCAAGGTCTGGGGACCCGCAGCTGTGTGAGTGTTACATGGGCACCGGTGTGAGTGGGCCTGTCCGTTTGTCTCTCGGTCCCTGTTTGTCGGGGGTCCTGATCTCACCCCGTTCCCCGCCCCACCCCCAAGCCGTCCTGCAGGGTGAGTACCTGGGGCAAAAGGTGGCCGTGAAGAATATCAAGTGCGATGTGACGGCCCAGGCCTTCCTGGATGAGACGGCCGTCATGACGTGAGTCCCGGGGTGGGGACTGGGGACCCCGGGATGGGGGGGTCCCAGCCCCGCCCTCACGCCCACCCCACCGCCCCCAGGAAGATGCAACACAAGAACCTGGTGCGTCTCCTGGGCGTGATCCTGCACCAGGGGCTGTACATTGTCATGGAGCACGTGAGCAAGGTGGGGCGGGGCCCAGGCGGGGAGGGGTCCCACGTGGCAGAGCAGCCCTAACATCCCCCACGGCCATCTCCCACCCTCAACAGGGCAACCTGGTGAACTTTCTGCGGACCCGGGGCCGAGCCCTTGTGAACACCGCTCAGCTCCTGCAGTTTTCTCTGTAAGTGGGGCTCTCAGGGTGCCAGGGGCGCGGGGGTCATCGGGGGACAGATTCCAAGATCCATCAAGGGGAAACCGAGGCACGGGGCAGGGAGGCTTTCTGAGCTTGTGGCCCAGGCACCCAGAGCTTTCTGAGCCCAGAATGCAGGTGTCCTGGCACCTGAGCCCCCACTGCCCCCTGCTCCCCCAGGCACGTGGCCGAGGGGATGGAGTACCTGGAGAGCAAGAAGCTGGTGCACCGTGACCTGGCCGCCCGCAACATCCTGGTCTCCGAGGACCTGGTGGCCAAGGTCAGCGACTTTGGCCTGGCCAAAGCAGAGCGGAAGGGGCTGGACTCGAGCCGGCTGCCCGTCAAGTGGACGGCGCCCGAGGCTCTCAAACACGGGGTGAGCCCTCCTTTCCACACCCCTGGGGCTTTGGGGTCCCCCCAGCTCTGCTGTATGACCCTGGCTATGTCACTTGGCCTCTCGGAAACTCCAAGGGCAACGGCTCTGCCTCCCCAGGAAGCTCCTGGCCCATAATTCTTCCTTGTAGCCTCCCCCTGGGCCTCAGTTTCTCCAGCTCTGAAAAAGGCACGGGCTTGGGCCGGGCGCGGTGGCTCAAGCCTGTAATCCCAGCACTTTGGGAGGCCGAGACGGGCGGATCACGAGGTCAGGAGATCGAGACCATCCTGGCTAACACGGTGAACCCCGTCTCTACTAAAAAATACAAAAAACTAGCCGGGCGAGGTGCCGGGTGCCTGTAGTCCCAGCTACTCGGGAGGCTGAGGCAGGAGAATGGCGTGAACCCGGGAGGCGGAGCTTGCAGTGAGCTGAGATCCGGCCACTGCACTCCAGCCTGGGTGACAGAGCGAGACTCCGTCTCAAAAAAAAAGAAAAAAAAAGCATGGGCTCAGGACTGAGGTGAAGAATAACCAGGCTTCCTTCATGCACTAAGGCTGAGCTAGACTCGATTGTGGGCGGCGTTGGGGGAGAAATCAATTAGGAGGAGATCAGAGAGTGAGGGTCAACCCAGGACGGCCTCCTGGAGGAAGCAGAGGCTGGAGCAGAAACCCTGAGGGGTCCCTCCTCACCCCTGTCTCGGGCCCCACAGAAGTTCACCAGCAAGTCGGATGTCTGGAGTTTTGGGGTGCTGCTCTGGGAGGTCTTCTCATATGGACGGGCTCCATACCCTAAAATGGTGAGCGGGGGCCCCAGGGAGACACTGGGTCCCGGGCAGGTTCAGAGGCTGTGGCCCTGACCCCTGCCCACGCCTGCTGCCCGCAGTCACTGAAGGAGGTGTCAGAAGCCGTGGAGAAGGGGTATCGCATGGAGCCCCCCGAGGGCTGTCCAGGCCCCGTGCACGTCCTCATGAGCAGCTGCTGGGAGGCAGAGCCCGCCCGCCGGCCACCCTTCCGCAAGCTGGCTGAGAAGCTGGCCCGGGAGCTGCGCAGCGCGGGCGCCCCAGCCTCCGTCTCAGGGCAGGATACCGACGGCTCCACCTCGCCCCGAAGCCAGGAGCCCTGACCCCACCCGGTGGGGCCCTTGGCCCCAGAGGACCAAGAGAGTGGGGAGTGCGGCGTGGGGACACCGGCCAGGCCCAAGGAGGGTCCAGGTCGGCAAGGCATCCTCCTGGTGCCCGCGGCAGGGGCTGGCCCGCGTAAGGGGCTCTGGGCGGCCCGTGAACACCCCAGACCTGGGAAGGCGAAGGATGATCGCCCCGATAAAGACGGATTCCAAGGACTGTAGGCGCCTGTGTCTCTCTCTGTGTCCCCATGCCCTCTTCCCCGGGGGCCACTTTTGGCGATCTGCTCTCGGACACCCCCAGGCGCCAGGCATCCTGGGTCCTCCCGTAGAGGTCGACCCTCCCAGATGCTCTGTGTGCCCCGGCCCCAGCAGTCACCTCCCTACTCTGTGGAACCCACATGATGGGATCAATTAACTGGGACCCCACTGATCCTTGGCCTTGTCTTGGGCACCCACCGGCCCCAAGCCCCTGCCTCCTGCAGCCATGTGCCTGCACACAGGGCCTCTGCATCTTTGCCCATGGAAGATCCACCCAGCTGGAACCTGCCCGCTGGGCACTGTGGGGACATCGTTCCCTGGGGAATTCTGGGCAGGAGACCCACTTGCCATTACCCGTGGGTTCCCCACTGCAGTCCCCCAGGGGATGCTGTATTCAGTGGTGGGGACCCCGTCCCAACCCACGGGATCTCGGGAGGCTGCCAACAGCCCTCAAGGTCCAAGTCTCCCCTCCCACCACATCCCTTTCTCAGGCCCCAGCCCTCTACATCCCTATGGGGGCCCCCACGATGGCAGCCCCAGGAAGGTCTGTGTGTGTGGCAGCAGCCCCGTTTAGGGATGGCCTGGGGAGGCCACCCTCCTCCTCCTGCCTCCCCCATTCGTGGGCAGCCACCATGTTGAGCGCTTTCAGGTCAAACCCCCAAAATGCCACTGGAGGTGAGTGCCAAGATTACACCCATTTCACAGACGCAGACACTGAAGCCCAGAGAAGCCCAGAGAGGGCAGGTCGCTCACGCTGGGTTGCCACAAGAAGATATGGTAGAGCCTGGATTTGAATCTGGGCCTGTCTGGGTCCAGAGCCCAGGTTTCATTCCCCTCTCATCCCGCTCCAGCCTCTCCCACTTCTGCATGTCCCTCATTTCTGCTTCTTTCATCATGGTCTGAACCAATCATGAAATCTCACCCATCACCCACCCATCCACCCACCATCCACCCACCCACCTACCATGCACTCATCCATCCATCCACTCAATCACCATCCACTCATCCATCCATC
>NC_045454.1:49000805-49001876 GCF_002776525.5 Piliocolobus tephrosceles
TCATCCATCCATCCACTCAATCACCATCCACTCATCCATCCATCCACCCACCCACCTACCATCCATTCATCCATCCACTCAGTCACCCACCTACCATCCACTCATCCATCCACTCAGTCACCCACCTACCATCCACTCATCCATCCACCCACCCACCCACCATCCACTCATCCATCCACCCACCCACCCACCATCCACCCACCCATCCATCCACCCACCCATCTACCCAACCATACACCCATCCATCCATCCACCTACACATCTACCCATCCACTCATCCATTCACCCATCCATCCATCCACCCACCAATCATCCATCCACCCACATACCTATCATCCATCCATGCCTCCATCCACCCACCATCCACTCATCCATCCACCTATCCACTTGTCCGTCCACCCATCCATACACCCACCTATCCACCCATGTGTCCACCTATCCACCTACCCATCCACCCACCAATCATACATCTACCATCCACCCATCCACGCATCCATCCATCTATCCACCCACCATCCACTCATCCATCCACCCAATCATCCACCATCCACCCACCTATTCATCCATCCACCCATGTGTCCGTCCACCCACACATCTACCTGTCCACTCACCCGTCCACCCATCCATCTACCTACTATCCACTCATCCATCCACCCATCCATCCATCCACTCACCATCTACTCATCTACCAATCATCTATCCACCCACACATCCACCATCCACCCACCTATTCATCCACCCACCCGTGTCCATCCACCCACACATCTACCTGTCTACTCACCCATCCATCCATCCATCCACCTACTATCCACTCATCCATCCACCCATGCATCATCCACCCACCATCTACTCATCCACCAATCATCCATCCACCCACCCGTGCATCCATCCACCTGTCCACCCATCCATCCATCCACCTACCATCCACTCACACATCTGTCCACCCATTTCCCATCATCCATCCATACACCCGTCCATCCTTCCATCCACCCACCCATCCATCCTTCCATCCATCCATCCACCTACCCATCATCTTGTCCCCACCCATCCATGCATGCATCCATCCACTTA
>NC_045454.1:49001886-49013026 GCF_002776525.5 Piliocolobus tephrosceles
ACCCATCATCTTGTCCCCACCCATCCATGCATGCATCCATCCACTTATCTACCCATTTTCCCACCCATCCATCCCCCACCCATGCCCATGTCCGTCCATCTATCCATCCATTCATCCACCCACCCATACACTCTATTCATCCATCTCTCCATCCACTGTTCCACTGATCCACCCACCCATTCATCCATCCCTCCATCCACCTACCCACCCACCATCTATTCACATATCCATCCACCCCTCCTCTTCACTTAACAAAGCCAGGCTGAAGGAGGTGTCAGAGGCCATGGAGAAGGGAGCCCCCCCAAGGACTGTCCAGGTCCCGTGCACGTCCTCAGAGCAGCGGCTGGGAGGCAGAGCCCACCTGCTGGGCACCCTTCCACGCGTCCGAGAAGCTGGCCTGGGAGCTGTGCACCACGGGCGCCCCAGCCTCTTGTCTCAGGCCTACTGTGCTAGCCCTCTGGGTACTGAGTATCACCACAGCTTCTGCAGTGACAGCTCTCAGATGACACTGTCCTTGGACAGAGGCAGTCCAAATGTCCAGGGACCTAGCAGGCTGACCCTGTGACTCTGGGGGACAGAATAGCAGGGAAACACTGGCCCTCCTGCCCACTCTGGCACAGTGGGTCGGGATCCACTTTGCACATGCAGGTTCAATCCTGACTCGCCCCCGAGCTGTGTGACGCTGGCCCTGGGGTGACAGCCCTGGCTTGCTCAGGGCTGAGGGCTGTTCCAGGGTATGGGACTTTAGTGCTAAAACCAGGAAAGTCCTGGGCAAACAGGGGCGAGGTGGCCCCTGCTGGGAAAGCTTTTTCCCTCTCTGGGCCTCAGCAGCCTCCTCCAGTCAACAGGCACCTCTTCCTAGAGGGGCAGGAGGGCCCCGAGGGCCCACAGCAGTGAAGGGAGGGGCACCTAGAAGGCAGGCATATAGCTGGTGCTCCATTATTGCTGGGACGGTCCAACATCTCCTCTCAGTTGAGTCTCCCATGGAGCCAGGCTTGAGGATACACAGAGAAGAGTCTCTGGCCAGGCTGGGCACGGCCCCCACTCCAGGACTCCCGGGCCACCCTCCCATCCTGGCCAAGCTGAGACACGGAAATGTCCCAAGGTCACGCCGACCTCCTATGTGGCCCCGTTAAAGCCTTGCACACCCTCGGGCCTCGCTTTCCTCACCAGCTCCGGAGGCAGGTTAGTGGTTCCTTCTGGGGGATAATTGAAAGGTGGAGGCTGGAGGGGCCTGGCCCCTGCCTAATCCGCCGCGGGGGGCCACCTGTCCCCTGGGCCCTGCCCGCCCGGCCCACACTCCTAATCCGGCCCTCTAAGCTGACACAGCGTCTGCAGCTTCTGCCTGTCCGGCTAAGTCGCCCAAAGCCCCCCACCCCGCGCCTCACGCCACGATCCTTCCTGGGGCCTCTTAACCCACACGGGCCAATTAGTTAATTGGGGTCTGAGATCTGAAGCAGCTCGTTAGCGCTCTAAAGTGATGAAGCAATCAGGGAAATTCTCTCTCCCCACCCCGCAGCCCTGGGCCTCGATGGGCAACAGGCCTGGCTCCGCCCTGGACGCAGAGCCTGGTGGGCCCACCTTGCCAATGGGCAGCTGAGGCTGGGGGAGGCACCTGGAGCCTCAGAAGCTGCAGCTGCCCCTCTGGCCCGGGCTTGAACCCCTGTGTCCCTCCGCACCTTGCCCACCTGAACTTGGTCCCCGGGATGGGGGAGCTACACCCGGATCCAGGGTGGAAGCCACCTGCCCCCTGGGTTCTGACCCGGACTCCTCTGGGGCCTGGGCACCTGCTTTCTCGTATGTGTGTGTGTCACGCCTTTCTCTGTCTCTTTTTTTTTTTTTTTTTTTTTTTTTTTTCTTTTGAGACGGAGTCTCGCTCTGTCACCCGGGCTGGAGTGCAGTGGCCGGATCTCAGCTCACTGCAAGCTCTGCCTCCCGGGTTTACGCCATTCTCCTGCCTCAGCCTCCGGAGTAGCTGGGACTACAGGCGCCCGCCACCTCGCCCGGCTAGTTTTTTGTATTTTTTAGTAGAGACGGGGTTTCACCGTGTTAGCCAGGATGGTCTCGATCTCCTGACCTCGTGATCCGCCCGTCTCGGCCTCCCAAAGTGCTGGGATTACAGGCTTGAGCCACCGCGCCCGGCCCTCTGCCTCTCTTTGTGTGTCTCTCCCCCTTCAAAGCCAACATGCCAACATTCCGGAAGGATCTCTCTCTACTTCACTTTGCACCCCCCCCTTCACCCATCCGCAGGCCTGGGTCTCCCCTCACTCTACCGCAGTCACCTCCCCCATGTCCTCCGTGTCACTAAATCAAGCCTCCCCTCATCTCCCCTTCCCACTGCCCCTGGAGTACCCTCTCCTTTCCATGTCCAGGGCGCTCCCCTGCCTGAGCCCCCTGGCTCCTTGGACTTGGGGGGCACTGGTCTCTGGAGCTTCCCCTGGAGCCCACTCCACCTCTCAGGCCTCCGCCTCTGAAATAGTCCCACCTCCCAGTCCAGAATGCGCCTGGACATCGCCCTTGCACCTCCACGCCCACACCCTGCCCCTCTCCAACTTCCTTCGTCTGGAATCGCTACCCCCTCCCTTCTGTCCTCCCCATCCCCCCAGCCCTTGGCCTGACCAGGCCCTTTAGCCTCACCTGCCGGGCACCTGCCCCTGGTTTTGCAGCTGCTCATCATTGATGTCTGTATAAAATGCCAGTGTGTCCCTGCTCCACAACCTCCCATGGCTCCCCAGCACCCCATCCTTCACACCCCATGTGTCCAGAACTTGTGGCTTTGCACTCCATCTTCCATTCTCATCACCTTCCGTAACACAGCAGCCTGGCCGGGCATGGTGGCTCATGCCTGGAACCCCAGCACTATGGGAGGCCGAGGCAGGTGGATCACCTGAAGTTGGGAGTTCAAGACCAGCCTGGCCAACATGGTGAAACCCCATCTTTAGTAAAAATACAAAAATTAGCCGGGCACAGTGGCTCACGCCTGTAATCCCAGCACGTTGGGAGGCCGAGGCAGGCGGATCACGAGGTCAGGAGATCGACACCATCCTGGCTAACACGGTGAAACCCCGTGTCTACTAAAAATACAAAAAATTAGCCGGGCGTGGTAGTGGGCGCCTGTAGTCCCAGCTACTCGAGAGGATGAGGCAGGAGAATGGCGTGAACCCGGGAGGTGGAGCTTGCAGTGAGCCGAGATCGTGCCACTGCACTCCAGCCTGGGCGACAGAGCAAGAGTCTGTCTCAAAAAAAAAAAATTACCTGGGCGTGGTGGCAGGTGCCTGCAATCCCAGCTACTTGGGAGGCTGAGGCAGAAGAATCGCTTGAACCTGGGAGGCAGAGATTGCAATGAGCCAAGATTGCGCCACTGCACTCCAGCCTGAGCAATAGAGGGAGACCCAGTCTCAAAAAAACAAAAATAGATTGCTTCTTGGCCTTTTGGCTAAGATCAAGTGTAAAAAAACAAAAATAGGCCAGGTGCGGTGGCTCACATCTGTAATCCCACCACTTTGGGAGGCCAAGGCGGGCAGATCACGAGGTCAGGAGTTTGAGACCAGCCTGGCCAACATGGTGAAACCCTGTCCGCACTAAAAAATACAAAAATTAGCTGGGCGTGGTGGTGGGTGCCTGTAATCCCAGCTACAAAGGAGGCTGAGGCAGGAGAATCGCTTGAACCCGGGAGGCGGAGGCTGCAGTGAGCTGAGATCTGAGATCACGCTGCTGCACTCCAGCCTGGGTGACAGAGCGAGACTCTGTCTCAAAAAAAAAAAAAAAAAAAACCCTAAAACAAAATAAACTAGGAACCCACCTTGTCCCCACAGGCTCCTCCCCGTGGGTTTTCTCCCCAGGCTCGTGGCCACTGGCCACGCTCTGCATTTTAACACAGTCGCTGGTTGTCTGTTTGCCCCGCTAGAAAGTCAGCCCCGTGTCTTCTGTTTTGGTCACTACTGCTGTGAGCAGTACCTGGTACACAGTAAGTGCTCAATAAGTGCTTATTGAACGAATGAATGGTGAACTTCTTTTTCTTTTTGAGACGGAGTTTCACTCCAGCCCAGGCTGGACTGCAGTGGCGCAACTTGGCTCTTGACCTCAGGTGGTCCACCCGCCTCAGCCTCCCCAAAGTGCTGGGGTTACAGGCGTGAGCCACCGTGCCCGGCTGTGAATGGTGACTCTTATTCATACCTCAAGACCCAGTTAAGGCCAGGCACAGTGGCTCAAGCCTGTAATCCCAGCACTTTGGGAGGCCGAGACAGGTGGATCACAAGGTCAGGAGATCGAGACCATCCTGGCTAACACGGTGAAACCCCGTCTCTACTGAAAAATACAAAAAACTAGCCGGGCGAGGTGGCGGGCGCCTGTAGTCCCAGCTACTCGGGAGGCTGAGGCAGGAGAATGGCGTGAACCCGGGAGGCGGAGCTTGCAGTGAGCTGAGATCCGGCCACTGCACTCCAGCCTGGGCGACAGAGCGAGACTCTGTCTCAAAAAAAAAAAAAAAAAAAGACCCAGTTAAAAGGGCCCCTGCCCCTTGTGTCCAGAAGAGCCAACTGTAGTGCCTTCACCTCTGGGACCTCAGCTTCCCCAACCCCCTCTGACGTCTGACGTCTGTGAGTCCTAAGACACCTTTTTCTGCCCCCAGCAAATAAAGGTATTAACAATGGGCATTCATTAAGTGCCCCCTGTATGCCAATTTCTGTGCAATGCTCTCAGAAGCTGAAATCCCCCCAGGGTAGGTCCTAGTGTGGCAGTTTTACAGCCAGGGAAACTGAGGCCCAGGGAGGAACAGCCCCGTGGCATCTTATGGTGAGGGGCGGTGGAGCCCGGCAGACTATCCCCCCAGCCTCCCACTTAGAGCTGCAGCCCTCCGCCCACCCTGCCCTCCCTCCTGGCTCAGGACAGCCCAGGGACCGAGTGGGAGGTGCCGCCTCAATTAATCACCTTGAGCTAATCCTCCCCCACCCAACCCAGACCCAGCTCAGGTCTGGAAGGGCCAGGCCACAGCAGACGCAGCGCCGGGCCCGCTGGGGCAGGTGCCCTGTGGAGATTGACAGAGGGGCTGCAGTGGGCGGTGAGTGCCGGGCCTGCGTGGGAGGTGGTGGAGGCAGAGATCCCCCCCAAGCGTGGAGGGCTTCGGGCGTGAGAAGAGATCCTGCCTTCCTTGGGGGGGGCATCCTTGACCCCCGCCCCCGCCACACACACAGGCCGTGACAGCCACAGAGAGGGGAAGAGAAAACAGGGACGGTGACACACAGAGAAGGAAGAACAGACAGAGGCCCAGCAGGAGACCCCCACAAGCCCGAGGAGGACAGCCCGGGGATGCAGAGCGCATGCCGGCCCCAGTGGAGGGAACAGATCTCCCCGGAGCCGGGAGGCAAGCCTGGGGCTCCCCTGCCCTGTCCCTGCCGGTAGCCCCCCCAGCCGTCTCCCCGCCATCTGTCCCACTGCCGTCTCGCCAGGTGGGAGCCATGTTCCTGAGCCCGGGCGAGGGGCCGGCGGCCGAGGGTGGGAGTCTGGGGCCGGGCGAGGAGGCCCCCAAGAAGAAGCACCGGAGGAACCGCACCACCTTCACTACCTACCAGCTGCACCAGCTGGAGCGGGCGTTTGAGGCCTCCCACTACCCGGATGTATACAGCCGCGAGGAGCTGGCGGCCAAGGTGCACCTCCCGGAGGTGCGCGTGCAGGTGAGGGCACCCCCCAACTCACACACCTGTCACAGCCCGTCGAGCGAGGCGAAGCAAGAGCCTGACCCTCCCGACGCATGAGCAGAAGAGAAGCTAGGAAGGCTTCCTGGAGGAGGGGGTGTGGGAGCTGAGGTTTTGACATTGGAGTAGGAGTGTGCCAGCTGGGAAGGAAAAGGGGCATTTTTCTAGGCAGCCTGAACAGTGTGTGCAAAGACGTGGAGGGGTTAAGTTGGAAGCGTTTCCCTTGAGCCAGGTGTGAAGCAGGTGAAGGAGGAGGCAGAGAATGGTGCGGGTAATGGGTAACGAAGCAGGTGAAGGAGGAGGCAGAGAATGGTGTGGGTAATGATGCTTTTGAAGACCTTGAATGATAAGGGCCAAGGGAGACCAAGGAGGGGAGTGAGGAGCTGGAGGGGAGCCTGGGCTTAGGGAACGCTTCGGAGATCCTCGTCTTCTTGGGACGAAACAGCAAAGCAGCAGGTATGAGTTGGGTCAGCCAGGAGGCAGAACCCCCAGGGCTGGGGTGTGCAGAGGATCTCCAAGGAGTGGCGGGGAGCAGCTGGGCTCACAGCATTCCCCCGTTCCCTCTCACACCCTCCAGGTGTGGTTCCAGAACCGCCGGGCCAAGTGGCGCCGCCAGGAGCGGCTGGAGTCAGGCTCGGGTGCCGTCGCAGCCCCGAGACTTCCCGAGGCCCCGGCGCTGCCCTTCGCCCACCCCCCGGCCATGTCGCTGCCCCTGGAGCCCTGGTTGGGCCCTGGACCGCCGGCCGTGCCAGGCCTCCCCCGCCTCCTGGGCCCGGGCCCGGGGCTGCAAGCGTCCTTCGGGCCTCATGCCTTTGGTCCCACCTTCGCAGACGGCTTTGCCCTGGAGGAGGCGTCCCTGCGGCTGCTGGCCAAGGAACACGCACAGGCTCTGGACAGGGCCTGGCCGCCGGCCTGAGCCTGCTGCCCTCCTGGGCCCCCTCCTTGGTTCGACCTGAGAGCTGGAGAAGTGCCCTGGTGACAGCCACCACGCCTTGGCCTAGGCTGAGGTCACGGAGCAACCGTGGTCAGGCCAGGCCACCACCACTGGGGAGCGGGATCAGAGACAGGCTGCTGGGTCCCCTGCCCCCATCCTGTCCCCGCCCCCCATCGCCACCCGTCCTGCTGGCAGCGGACCGGCCCCCAGTGTCAGGCAGGAGGTGACCCACGTATTCCTAGGCCGGGAACGGGGGGCCCTCCTCCCCTCCTGGGGCCTCAGTCTCCCGTCTGCTGATGGGGTGTGGGGGCCTCTGAGGTTCCTGGGCTGTGAGGCTGTGAGTGGCAGGGCCGCTGACTCTGTAAGATGAGTCTACATCTCTCTGCCGCTCCCACTCCCCATTAGCAGAGCTGCCCGCTCTCCAGGCTCCCGGTGCTCCCGAAATGACAATAACAGCAGCTCCCGCGAGCCTGGTCTCCTTTCACGGTGCACCCACCGCGTGAGCGCTCCCCTCTCCGTTGCGCCCTGGACCTCGGGCACAGCCGTCAGCCCATTCTACAGAGAGGGAAACTGGGGCTCAGGCAGGAAGCCGGGTCCCCAGGGTCGCACGGCTAGGAGTGGGTGAAGCTGCCTTTCCGACCCATCACCGGCCCCACCATCTGAGGCACGGCAGCAGGTTCTGGAGGGAGGGTGGGGGCCTCGTGTGGAGGCGGGCTGGTGCTGGCTGTGTCGTCGTCAGCCCCTCCCTGTTCCTCGCATCCCCACAGACCCCAGGCCCCGTGCATGTCCCCCAGCCCTGCGGAGGCACGGCCGGCGTCTGCTCTGTCCGACCCAGTTGCATTGCCCAAGAGCTCTAAGCAAGGAGGCTGTCGCGGGGCTGAGAACCCGCTGTGACTGGCAAGCATGGCTGGCCCAGCACAGCAGGAAGGGCCCTGAGCCACGGGATGGGACAGTCTTGGCCAGGGCCACCCCCTGGGACAGAAGTGCGGCACCAGGGCAGGAGCTGCAGTAGCTACTCTCCTCGTCTCCAGCCCGGGCTCCCCAGATCACTCCCAGATCACCGGGGCACCCCATCTCCAGGCGGCACCTCACACACCAGTCCTGTGGCCCGACGCCCAGCCAATGTCACTGTGCACCAGGCACTGAGGACACGGCAGTAAGCACAAGAAAGATTTTTTTTTCTTTTTAACCTAAACCAGGCCAGGTGTGGTGGCTCATGCCTGCACTCCCAGTGCTTTGGGACGCTGAGGTGGGAGGAGTGCTTGAGACCAGCCTGGGTGACATAGCAAGACCCAGTCTCCACAAACATTTTTAAAACGTGCCAGGTGTAGTGGTGCACGCTTGTCATCCCAGGGACCCGAGAAGCTGAGGCAGGAGGATGGCTTGAGCCCAGGAGGTCGAGGCTGCAGGGAGCTGTGATCACACCACTGCATTCCAGCCTGTGCAACAGAGCCAGACCCCGACTCAAAACAAATAAATAAAACACAAACCTAAAGCATAAGACTTCAGACAGTGACAAGCGATAGGGAGAAAAAAAAAAACCAGGAAAGCCAGATGGGGAGTGTGGCAGGGGCTGCAATTGTAACAGGGAGCTCTGGAGGAGGGGAGGCTGGCGTGAAGGTGGAAACCGGGGCGGGAGGGAGGTAGTCTAGGGGGGGGGGGGGGTGGGCAGAGGCATAGGCTGTGCAAAGGCCCCGGGGCAGGGCTGCGCTGGGGCCATGGGTGGAATAGCAAGGAGGCCCGTGTGGCTGGAGTAGAGTGAGGGGGAGGAGAGAGGTGACGGGGAGGCCAGGCAGGGCAGTGGCTGTTATAACTTTGATTTTTACCCTGAGAACCTTGGGGGAATAACAGGAGGGTGGGAACAGGGCTGGCACCACCTGCTGTGAGTGCAAGAGAAGGCGTGCTTACACCCCCACCTGCCCAGGGAGGCCACCGGGGACAGCAGGTGCGTGGTAATCCGCTCCACTCGAGTCCCCTAAGAGGATGAAGGTTAGGGTTTCCCTGGGACGGGAAGAATTAGCCTCGGGTCCTCGCCCCGCCCATCCAGCTTGTGGACAGAGGAAGCCAGAGGGTGGGTGAGCCCAGCCCAAAGCCCCTAGGGTACCCACCTAGGAATGGGTGGGGCTGCTGTGGCAAGGGTGGGGCTGAGGGCATGACCCTTGGGGGTTCTGCAGGACATGGGGTCCATGAGGTGATCTACCCCCACCAAGAGGCCCCATCACTCCCTAGCTTAGTGTCGCCCCCAGCCTCCTCCAATCTGGCGGGCTCCAGCCCTTGGGATCCCGCCCCATTGCTCCTCGTCACAGCCAGGCAGGGCAGGAGTTGGGACTGCAGGGAGGCCAGTCCTCGGGCTGTGGGTCAGGGTCAGGGTGCTGAAAGCAGACTCCAGAGGGGGGACTGGGGGCGGAGGTTGAGACCTGGGCTCCAGTGGAGTGGACAGAGGACTTGGCGGTGGAGAAGGAAGGCCCAAGCCCCTGGGCTCCAGGGATAGGCCATGGAGGACCACGCTGTGACTGTGGCAGGAAGGAAGGGGCAATCCCTTCCCTCTGATTCTACTTGCTGTGCTGGTGGGGACGTCAGCCAAGAGCCCTGGGGCTACCCTGCCCATGAGTGTGAGTCCCTGGGGGATCCAAGGACCCTGAGATGGAGTGGGCCTTGGGTCTGAATATGGAAGCACCTGGATCCAGCCACACCTGAAGCCACACCACTAACCCCCCCCCCCCGGACCTCTCCGTTCTTGAAGCTCATAAAGCCTCTTTTCTGACTCTGATGGCTTCAGTTAGGTTTGAGTCCCTTGCAACGAAGAGCGGCTTAGCTAGGACAACCCCGTCACCCAGCAGCTTGAGATTTGGGGCTGGGGCCTCGTGGGCGGTGTCAGGAACTCCAGGAGTTGGGAAGAGAAGCCCACCAAGGGCCGGACGCACAGGGGACCTGCAGACGGCCTGCCACTGGCTGGGGTGGAGGCCGGGATCCCTGGGGTCTGAGGGGCCCACTTCCCGCCAGACCAACACCAGACTATACCAAGGGGCACCAGGGTCTACCCAGAAAGGTCTTTATTGGCCTCCAGGGCCCTGGTCCAGCCCCACTGTGGGGTCACATGGAAACTCAGGCTGGGGAGCCACCTCTTGTCTCACAAAAGTCCACGTCCTCTGGGAAAACGGCAAGGGGAGGCCGGGCCCAGCACGCTACGCAGCAAGCCCTCGGGGCGGGGTCGGCAGGCCGGGCCCGCCGCGCTACAACTTCTTGTTCTTACTCAGCCGGTTGTGGCGCCAGATGTTCTGTTTCCGCAGCAGCCGCCAGTACTCCCGGCTCTCGGGATCCAGCTCCTCCAGGGTCTTTGGGGGGCCCAAGTTCATCTCGAACAGCCTGACGAGGGCGCAGGCAGGAATCAGAGCTACATGGCGACCCCCTGGGCCACCCGGTGTCCTGGGCACCTCGGGCAGAGGCGGCGACAGGGCTGGGTCCCAAGCCCACTGGTTGGTTGCATGATCTAGGGGTGGTCCCTCCCCGACCCTGGGCTGGGAGGGTCCCTGGCCGTGCAGCAGTGGAGCCAACCGCACCCCAATGGCACAACATCGGAGGCTGGCACATGCCAAGCCCTCTCCTGCCTCCCAGCACTGTCCACACCAGGCCGCCTGTCCCCACTTGCTCAGCCTTCCTGACCCTCCCCAGGCTTCAGATCAGCTTGGGGCCACAGCAGAACCCTCCCGCAGCCCACAGGCCCTGTCCTCGCCGCCTCCCTCTCTCGCCCTCCTCACTCTGCTCCAGCCACACAGGCCTCCCGCTGTTCCTCCAGCACACTAGGTGCGGTCCTGCCCCGGGGCCTTTGCACAGGCTGTGCCCACTGCCTGAAAAACCCCTTCCACCCACTCACGTCTTGGCTTCTGTGTCCCCCAAACCTCAGACCAGAGCAGCGAAACGTCCCTGCTCTGTCACTCATTCTCTTGCCCTCTTCCCAGAAGTGTCACCACCACAGCTGCCTGACTTCCTGCTTCCTGTCTGCCTCCCCCGCTAGTTCTGCCAGGGTGGTGACTTGTGTCTATTTTGAGCCCTTCTGTATCCCTGAAGCCTAGAGCAAGGGCCTGGCACGCAGTCAGTGGTCAACAAGTATTTGCAGGACGGGCAGTGGCTCACACCTGTAATCCCAGCACTTTGGGAGGTCAAGGCGGGCAGATCACCTGAGGTCAGGAGTTCAACACCAGCCTGGCCAACATGGAGAAACCCTGTCTCCACTAAAAATACAAAATTAGGCCAGGCGTGGTGGCGCATGCCTGTAGTCCCAGCACTTTGGGAGGCCAGGGCGGGTGGATCACGAGGTTAGGAGTTCGAGACTAGCCTGGAGAACATGGTGAAACCCCGTCTCTACTAAGAATACAAAAATTAGCTGGGTGTGGTGGCGGGCGCCTGTAATCCCAGCTACTCGGGAGGCTGAGGCAGGAGAATCGTCTGAACCTGGGAGGCAGAGGTTGCAGCGAGCTGAGATCATGCCACTGCACTCCAGCCAGAGCAACAA